>NC_091190.1:26051748-26291748 GCF_040958095.1 Procambarus clarkii | reverse complement strand
CTGCCTTCACAAACCTGTCACCCAACATCCCTGCCTTCACAAACCTGTCACCCAACATCCCTGCCTTCACAAACCTGTCACCGAACGTCCCTGCCTTCACAAACCTGTCACCCAACATCCCTGCCTTCACAAACCTGTCACCCAACATCCCTGCCTTCACAAACCTGTCACCCAACATCCCTGCCTTCACAAACCTGTCACGCAACATCCCTGCCTTCACAAACCTGTCACTCAACATCCCTGCCTTCAGAAAGTTGCCTCTCTCTCTGTCGTCCGCCATTAATGTGGTTTTAGCTCTCAGAAACGTACAAATTGTAACCCATACTACTTTGAATGGTCAAGTAATGTTCGCATGCGGCCTTTCTGTATCTACTGTTTTTATCTTCTCGTAAATAGGAACCTGGGAGTTAGACAGCTGCTACGGGCTGCTTCCTGGGGATGTGTGTGAGTGCGCGCGAGTGTTAGAAATATATGTAGCACATATAATAGAGGAAAAATAGATTGGTCAGCCTCCTCTCCACAGATCTCCAGTATCAGCTCTTGATGCTGGTAATGGCTCAAAAGGGCCACCACTTACGGGCTATTCATGCCCGTGCCACCTTTCGGGTGGCTTAATCTTCATCACAATCAATCGATTGGTCAGAAAGGCGGCGTCCAGGAGCTAATAGCTCGATTTTCAAACACAAATAGTAAATACACACGCACACACACCCACACCAACACACACACACACACACCCCGCACACACACCCCGCACGCGCACACACGCACGCACGCACGCACGCACGCGCACACACACACGCACACGCGCACACACACACACACACACACACACACACACACACACACACACCCATCCCCACACACACACCCACACACACACACACACCCTCCCACACACACACACACACCCTCCCACACACACACACACACAAACCCACACACACACACACAATATACCATATGCAATACACAACTTTGGCTGTCATATAATTCAGAAACAATATAGAGAGACGGGCCAATAAAAGCAACATGAGAAATTATACCTTACTCGTTTCACTGACCACCTACACCTTCCATTACGAACAACTGTCCTTATCAAAATATAATTCTTAGGCGGTAACTAATATTTTTTTTTATTGCGGTCACAATTCATGAAATTGTATATGGATAATATTAATTCAGTGAATAAATCAATATAAAATATGAGAAGAATTATAATATTACTAGATATGTATTTTGAGTTTAATAAGAGGTGAAGAATAGTGAATATTGTTACATACAACTATACCTAGATGTAATTTACGGGAGGGAGGGAGGGAGGTAGAGAAGGAGGGAGGGAGGAAGGTAGAGAAGGAGGGAGGGTGAAAATACAGAGGAAATGGGGAGGGATGGAGGTAGAGAGGCAAGGAGGGAGGGGTGAAGGTAGAGGGAGAGAGGGGTGAAGGTAGAGGGAGGGAGGGGTGAAGGTAGAGGGAGGGAGGACAGGTGAAGGTAGAGGGAGGGAGGGGTGAAGGTAGAGGGAGGACAGGTGAAGGTAGAGGGAGGACATGTGAAGGTAGAGGGAGGGAGGGGTGAAGGTAGAGGGAGGACAGGGTGAAGGTAGAGGGAGGACAGGTGAAGGTAGAGGGAGGACAGGTGAAGGTAGAGGGAGGGAGGGGTGAAGGTAGAGGGAGGGAGTGGTGAAGGTAGAGGGAGGGAGTGGTGAAGGTAGAGGGAGGGAGTGGTGAAGGTAGAGGGAGGGAGTGGTGAAGGTAGAGGGAGGACAGGTGAAGGTAGAGGGAGGACAGGTGAAGGTAGAGGGAGGGAGTGATGAAGGTAGAGGAAGGGAGTGGTGAAGGTAGAGGGAGGGAGTGGTGAGGGTAGAGGGAGGGAGTGGTGAAGGTAGAGGGAGGGAGTGGTGAAGGTAGAGGGAGGACAGGTGAAGGTAGAGGGAGGACAGGTGAAGGTAGAGGGAGGGAGTGGTGAAGGTAGAGGGAGGGAGTGGTGAAGGTAGAGGGAGGGAGTGGTGAAGGTAGAGGGAGGACAGGTGAAGGTAGAGGGAGGGAGTGGTGAAGGTAGAGGGAGGGAGTGGTGAAGGTAGAGGGAGGGAGGGGTGAAGGTAGAGGGAGGGAGGGGTGAAGGTAGAGGGAGGGAGTGGTGAAGGTAGAGGGAGGGAGGGGTGAAGGTAGAGGGAGGGAGTGGTGAAGGTAGAGGGAGGACAGGTGAAGGTAGAGGGAGGACAGGTGAAGGTAGAGGGAGGACAGGTGAAGGTAGAGGGAGGACAGGTGAAGGTAGAGGGAGGGAGTGGTGAAGGTAGAGGGAGGACAGGTGAAGGTAGAGGGAGGACAGGTGAAGGTAGAGGGAGGACAGGTGAAGGTAGAGGGAGGACAGGTGAAGGTAGAGGGAGGACAGGTGAAGGTAGAGGGAGGACAGGTGAAGGTAGAGGGAGGACAGGTGAAGGTAGAGGGAGGACAGGTGAAGGTAGAGGGAGGGAGGGGTGAAGGTAGAGGGAGGGAGTGGTGAAGGTAGAGGGAGGGAGTGGTGAAGGTAGAGGGAGGGAGTGGTGAAGGTAGAGGGAGGGAGTGGTGAAGGTAGAGGGAGGACAGGTGAAGGTAGAGGGAGGACAGGTGAAGGTAGAGGGAGGACAGGTGAAGGTAGAGGGAGGGAGTGATGAAGGTAGAGGAAGGGAGTGGTGAAGGTAGAGGGAGGGAGTGGTGAAGGTAGAGGGAGGGAGTGGTGAAGGTAGAGGGAGGGAGTGGTGAAGGTAGAGGGAGGACAGGTGAAGGTAGAGGGAGGTAGTGGTGAAGGTAGAGGGAGGGAGTGGTGAAGGTAGAGGGAGGGAGTGGTGAAGGTAGAGGGAGGACAGGTGAAGGTAGAGGGAGGGAGTGGTGAAGGTAGAGGGAGGGAGTGGTGAAGGTAGAGGGAGGGAGGGGTGAAGGTAGAGGGAGGGAGGGGTGAAGGTAGAGGGAGGGAGTGGTGAAGGTAGAGGGAGGGAGGGGTGAAGGTAGAGGGAGGGAGTGGTGAAGGTAGAGGGAGGACAGGTGAAGGTAGAGGGAGGACAGGTGAAGGTAGAGGGAGGACAGGTGAAGGTAGAGGGAGGACAGGTGAAGGTAGAGGGAGGACAGGTGAAGGTAGAGGGAGGGAGTGGTGAAGGTAGAGGGAGGACAGGTGAAGGTAGAGGGAGGACAGGTGAAGGTAGAGGGAGGACAGGTGAAGGTAGAGGGAGGACAGGTGAAGGTAGAGGGAGGACAGGTGAAGGTAGAGGGAGGACAGGTGAAGGTAGAGGGAGGGAGTGGTGAAGGTAGAGGGAGGACAGGTGAAGGTAGAGGGAGGACAGGTGAAGGTAGAGGGAGGGAGTGGTGAAGGTAGAGGGAGGACAGGTGAAGGTAGAGGGAGGACAGGTGAAGGTAGAGGGAGGACAGGTGAAGGAAGAGGGAGGACAGGTGAAGGTAGAGGGAGGACAGGTGAAGGTAGAGGGAGGGAGTGGTGAAGGTAGAGGGAGGGAGTGGTGAAGGTAGAGGGAGGACAGGTGAAGGTAGAGGGAGGACAGGTGAAGGTAGAGGGAGGACAGGTGAAGGTAGAGGGAGGGAGAGGTGAAGATAGACACACACAAAGTGCCCCAATGATCTACAGATATTAAGGGTACCAATTTAGTATCAGGAGAGGACACACCACCCAGAGTTCAAGTGGTATCTATAAATACTAATATTAATAGCAAATACTAATACTGCTAAATACTGACACCGGGGCACGACTCATCCAGCCTTTACGCAACCATCTACGAAACCTGTACATCTTTCCCTGAAAATGACGGCTATTGTTATAACATTTATTAGCTAGCTTACGCGCTTGAACTCTTCACAATCCAAGATTAGTGTTGTTACTTGCAGCGTCAACTGTGTAACAAATGTAAAGAGAGTCACCGCGATTGAGGAAAGATGCACAGGTTTCGTATATGACTGATGTATCCTGTCCCTGGAGAAAGTTGTCGTGAGGTTCAACCACACAGTTGACGAGAAAGAATCGCAAACAACGCGATAAGCATCATATTCATCGCCGTTAGAATCACAAAGATCGCGGTACGATACATATCACCGTACCAAACAGGGGCCAGATTCACGAAGCAGTTACGCAAGCACTTACGAACCTGTCCATCTTTTCTCAATCTTTGGCGGCTTTTGTTTACAATTAGTAAACAGTTAATGAGCTCCGAAGCACCAGGAGACTATTGATAACAATAACAACAGTTAGACTGAGAAGTTTTCATGCTTGTAAACTGTTTAATAAATGTAACCAAAGCCGTCAAAGATTGAGGAAAGATGTAGACGTTCGTAAGTACTTGCGTAACTGCTTCGTGAATTTGGCTCCGAGATCGCGAAGTGAATGATCGCGGTACCATACACAACGGGATGAGGAGCACGCATTTCTCCACAGAAAACGAGAATCGAGACTGAAATTGAAATTGAAATAAGTTTATTAAGGTAAAATACACACAAAGGGATGAGGTAGCTCAAGCTATTCTCACCCCGTTCAGTACATCGTATTAATACATACATACACACACATCACAAACAATAAACATATTACCAAACATTCTGAGAGATAAACATATACATTTCCAAGAATCGAGATTATTAAATATAAACAATGAACACTTCACAATAACATCACTCAGATTTACCGGGGAAATAAATGAGTGTTTTCTTCCCCGTTATTCTTGGCGGTTAACGAGGTACCGTACTAAATCAGCTGACTCGCCCTGAATATAAAACGTGACATTAATCATTCCTCAGAATCTAGAGAGAAAACATGAGCGGCAACTTCAAAACTAAAATAAAATTATATATTAAAGAAATGCTGTTATTAGCTGGAGTGGGAAAATTAGACACACACACACACACACACACACCTTTGAGTACCTGGTAGAACTAGGACTTATCTCCCCCCAAAAAGAACTAGGAATCAAAAGGCTGGCATACCGAAAGGGGAATTATGAACAGATGAGAAGTTTCCTAAGTGAAATACCATTGCGACACAGACCTTAGAGATAAGTCTGTACAGGATATGATGGACTATGTTACCCAAAAGTGTCAGGAGGCAGTAAACAGGTTCATCCCGGCCCAAAGGGAAAAATCCGAGAAGCAACAGAAGAATCCATGGTATAATAGGGCATGTATGGAAGCGAAGAAACTGAACAAAAAGGCGTGGAGGAACTTCCGGAATAACAGAACACCAGAAAGCAGAGAGAGATACCAGAGAACCAGGAATGAGTACGTCAGGGTGAGAAGAGAAGCAGAGAAAAATTTTGAAAATGATATAGCAAACAAAGCCAAGACCGAACCAAAGCTACTCCACAGTCACATCAGAAGGAAAACAACAGTGAAAGAACAGGTATTGAAACTTAGAACAGGCGAGGACAGGTATACAGAGAATGACAGAGAGGTGTGTGAGGAACTCAACAAGAGGTTCCAGGAGGTCTTCACAATAGAACAGGGTGAGGTCACTGTGCTAGGAGAAAGGGAGGTAAACCAGGCGGCCTTGGAGGAGTTCGAAATTACGAGAGAGGAGGTCAAGAGACACCTGCTGGATCTGGATGTTAGAAAGGCTGTTGGTCCAGATGGGATCTCACCATGGGTACTGAAAGAGTGTGCAGAGGCACTTTGCTTGCCACTCTCCATAGTGTATAGTAAGTCACTAGAGACGAGAGACCTACCAGAAATATGGAAGACGGCGTATGTGGTCCCAATATACAAAAAGGGCGACAGACAAGAGGCACTGAACTACAGGCCAGTGTCCTTGACTTGTATACCATGCAAGGTGATGGAGAAGATCGTGAGAAAAAACCTGGTAACACATCTGGAGAGAAGGGACTTCGTGACAAATCGCCAACATGGATTCTGGGAGGGTAAATCTTGCCTTACAGGCTTGATAGAATTCTACGATCAGGTGACACAGATTAAGCAAGAAAGAGAGGGCTGGGCGGACTGCATTTTCATGGATTGTCGGAAAGCCTTTGACACAGTACCGCGTAAGAGGCTGGTACATAAGCTGGAGAGACAGGCAGGTGTAGCTGGTAAGGTGCTCCAGTGGATAAGGGAGTATCTAAGCAATAGGAAGCAGAGAGTTACGGTGAGGGGTGAGACCTCCGATTGGCGTGCAGTCACCAGTGGAGTCCCACAGGGCTCTGTACTCGGTCCTATCTTGTTTCTGATATATGTAAATGATCTCCCGGAGGGTATCGATTCATTTCTCTCAATGTTTGCGGACGATGCTAAAATTATGAGAAGGATTAAAACAGAAGAGGACTGTTTGAGGCTTCAAGAAGACCTAGACAAGCTGAAGGAATGGTCGAACAAATGGTTGTTAGAGTTTAACCCAACCAAATGTAATGTAATGAAGATAGGTGTAGGGAGCAGGAGGCCAGATACAAGGTATCATCTGGGAGAGGAAATTCTTCAGGAGTCAGAGAAGGAAAAAGACTTGGGGGTTGATATCACGCCAGACCTGTCTCCTGCAGCACATATCAAGCGGATAACATCAGCGGCATATGCCAGGCTGGCCAACATACGAACGGCATTCAGAAACTTGTGTAAAGAATCATTCAGAACTTTGTATACCACATATGTCAGGCCAATCCTGGAGTATGCAGCCCCAGCATGGAGTCCATATCTAATCAAGGATAAGACTAAACTGGAAAAGGTTCAAAGGTTTGCCACCAGACTAGTACCCGAGCTGAGAGGTATGAGCTACGAGGAGAGACTACGGGAATTAAACCTCACTTCGCTGGAAGACAGAAGAGTTAGGGGGGACATGATCACCACATTCAAGATTCTGAAGGGGATTGATAGGGTAGATAAAGACAGTCTATTTAACACAGGAGGAACACGCACAAGGGGACACAGGTGGAAACTGAGTGCCCAAATGAGCCACAGAGATATTAGAAAGAACTTTTTTAGTGTCAGAGTGGTTGACAAATGGAATGCATTAGGGGGTGATGTGGTGGAGGCTGACTCCATACACAGTTTCAAGTGTAGATATGACAGAGCCCGATAGGCTCAGGAATCTGTACACCTGTTGATTGACGGTTGAGAGGCGGGACCAAAGAGCCAGAGCTCAACCCCCGCAAACACAACTAGGTGAGTACAACTAGGTGAGTACACACAGGGGCCTGGTAGCCTGGTGGATAGCGCGCAGGACTCGTAATTCTGTGGCGCGGGTTCGATTCCCGCACCAGGCAGAAACAAATGGGCAAAGTTTCTTTCACCCTGAATGCCCCTGTTACCTAGCAGTAAATAGGTACCTGGGAGTTAGTCAGCTGTCACGGGCAGCTTCCTGGGGTGTGTGTGGTGTGGTGGAGAAAAAAAAAGTAGTTAGTAAACAGTTGATTGACAGTTGAGAGGCGGGCCGAAAGAGAAAAGCTCAACCCCCGCAAACACAACTAGGTGAACACACACACACACACACACACACACACACACACACACACACACACACACACACACACACACACACATCACACACACACATTCTCACACACACTGTGTGAGAAATGCACCTCACGACACTAGAAGACAGAAGAGTAAGAGGAAAATTGATCACTACCTACAAAATTCTCAGAGGAATTGACAGGGTAGATAAAGATAAACTGTTTAATACGGGTGGTACGCGAAGAAGGGAACACAGGTGGAAACTGAGTACCAAAATGAGCCACAGGGACGTTAGAAAGAACTTTTCCAGTGTCAGAGTAGTTAACAGATGGAATGCATTAGGCAGTGATGTGGTGGAAACTGACTCCATACACAGTTTTCAAATGTAGGTATGATAGAGCCCAGTAGGCTCAGGAATCTGTACAACAGCTGATTGACAGTTAAGAGGCGGGACCAAAGAGCCAGAGCTCAACCCCAGCAAGCACAAGTAAGTGAGTACTCTCTCACTCTTCCAGCATTTAATCACCAAGGCCACAACATCATCTCCAAAGGTTTTAAGTGGTTGTTGCTCTTGCTTTACGACTCCTCACGTTCCGCTTACACCCGTCGTACGACCTTCCGTCCGCTTACGACCATCGCACGACCTTTTGTGGCTGCGTACCATCATAGCTCCATATATGTTACGACCTCAGAGCGAATACACTTTTTTTTGTTTAACTTTTAATGCATTCCTGGCTGTACCTTTTTTTAAAATATGGACTAACTTAGTTTAATATTTACAATTGTCTGTCGAGATTTGATTTTTGCTGAACTGCAAACAGAAAATTCTGTGCAATGTTAAAACCTATAGAAACAGGAATATATATCTTTATGAATATTTCCAGGAAGACTGGCATTAGATCTTTTATATCTGAACATTACAGAACTTGACCTTACAACTGATGGCGACAAATAAAGAAATGGTGTGTTCACTACACATGATAACTTCGTAATATACATATGAAAACACTGACACATTCTAATACACGGCTGCATCTCATACCTTCTTGACAGCAGAGGTTTTAAAATCTTAAATGATGCACATGTTCACCAACCACTTGGGCTGGACGGTCTCGCTTCATGCAGGTAGGCTGTAGCCACAACCGACAAAAGACAGTCCTCCAACGGATTTTAAAACCTACCTACAAATATACGGAGCCTAACGAGCCCCAACCCAACCCTGCCTAACACAGCTTAAACCGATACATTCTAACCTAACACAGCCTAAACCAATACATCCTAACCTAACACAGCCTAAACCTACACAGCCTAAACCAACACATCCTAACCTAGCACAGCCTAAACCAATACATCCTAACCTAACACAGCCTAAACCAATACATCCTAACCTAACACAGCCTAAACCTAACACAGCCTAAACCAATACATCCTAACCTAACACAGCCTAAACCAATACATCCTAACCTAACACAGCCTAAGACAACACATTCTAACCTAACCATATATACGTTTTTGACAATCAGAAACGAAGCTTTAGGGAGAAGCCTCGTGTAGTCTGGTCAACGTGGGCCTTGTGTCGTGGACGTGAGAGAGGGGGTAAAAGGCCCACATATTTCGTGTGACTGATTTGAAGTCCATGACAAGCACAATAACAAAGACAACGGCTCGAAACGCAATAGTGAAGCAAACAAATAAAACCAAAAATGGCGAGAAATAGGAGAGGAACAACACTCGCCTGGTGGAACAAAAACACGAAATTAGAAACAATCAACTGAATAAATAAATAAAACACTGGTTTATAATACAACAAGTGAGGAAGGTAAACACAAGGCAGCATACACATGAAAGTGAACACGGAATCTTTGCAAACAATTTGAAGAAACACGAGCAAACAAGCCAACGCGACTGACCAAAACTACCTATACTGTACCCCTTAACCATGCTGTGAATAATACAAAGGGAGGGGGGAGAGGCAGGTGGGGTGACTCTCACGCTGTGGGGGTAACGCAGACGGTGACGGTGAGGGGGGGGGGGTGACGGTGACTGTGAGGAGGGGGGGGGGTGACGGTGACTGTGGGTGGGGGGGGGGGGTAGGGGGGTTGACGGTGACTGTGGGTGGGGGGTGGGGGTAGGGGGGGTGACGGTGAGTGGGGGGGGGGTGACGGTGACTGTGGGTGGGGGAAAGGGGGGTGACGGTGAGTGGGGGGGGTGACGGTGACTGTGGGTGGGGGGGTGGGGGTAGGGGGGGTGACGATGAGTGGGGGGGTGACGGTGACTGTGGGTGGGGGTAGGGGGGTGACGGTGAGTGGGGGGTGACGGTGACTGTGGGTGGGGGGGTGGGGGGTAGGGGGGGGGGTGACGGTGAGTGGGGGGGGGTGACGGTGACGGTGGGTGGGGGGGGGTGACAGTGAGTGGGGTGTGAAGCAGACGGTGGGTACAGGCTTGGGGATGAGGCAGACAGTGGGTGATGCGGAAGATTGGACGGGGTAGGGGAAGAGGCAGACGGTCAGTGGGTGGGGGGGTGTGAGGCAGGTATTAAGCTCGGGGATAAAGAACTAGACCTCATTTTCCGATAGTTACTGATATACAAGCATAGATGGTGGGGCAACCCGCCCTCCTAAAAAGAACGTCACTTTTGGCTCGTATGCGCGATATGGCTAAATTTGGACGTAATTTGAAATGAAATCGACTCACAAAAGTGACGTTCTGTTCCGTTTTCTATTTGAGTCGTCCGGCTTACGCGCAGAGGTTATAAGAGGACACTTTACATTAACGTTTTTCATAACGTTTTGAAACTTTATGAGAATTTCCTGCCCACCTAACCTATCACAGGACCCTTAACTTACTGTTGGTGAAAAAAAAAATCCCACATTTATTTTAATTTTTTTTTCAATTTCAAATTACGTCCAAATTCGGCCATACGGGCAAACGGCCAAAAGCGACGTTCTTTTTAAGAGGACAGGTTGGGTGGGGAGGTGTAGTGGAGGCGTCGTGAGGTGGTGAGTGGGGGGGTGATGGAGGTGGCGTGAGGAAGGGGGTGCGGGTGGAGGAGGAGTGAGGGGAGGGGCAGCGCGATGAAGGGGGGGGCGTGAAGAAAGGGGGGGTGGGGGAGTGAAGAGGACGTGAGGAAAGGGGGGATTAGAGGAGGCGTGAGGTGAGGAGGAGGAGGGGGGGGGGAGGAGAGGTGGGAGAGGTGGGAGGGGGCGGGGTGGTCTCATTAGTGTTACCTCCTCGCAGACTATCCAAACACACACCGTGGGGGGCAGGCGAGCACCCCGGCCGACACTGGCCAGCACCTCACACCACCGCACCTCACAGACTCATAACCTCCCTCACTCCTCATGCCTCTACGCTCCTGACGCGCCACCAGGCGGCACCCGCGTGTAAATACACAACTATGTGATAGACAACGAGTGCGCTTGTCCCCCATAGACGCCAGCAGCGTTAAGCGGTCCAAAAGGTTACACAGTCTGGAGGCGCCGCTGCTCACCTGGATTTGGGCTGGAAAACCGGTCGAGCTCAGCGGGTCAGGCAGGGCAGGAGTGGATTGCAATACCCGCACTGTCCCACACCTGCCCTACCCGACCCCACCACTGCTGCAGTACCCGCACTGTCCCACACACCTGCCCTACCCGACCCCACCACCGCTGCAGTACCCGCACTGTCCCACACACCTGCCCTACCCGACCCCACCACTGCTGCAGTACCCGCACTGTCCCACACACCTGCCCTACCCAACCCCACCACCGCTGCAGTACCCGCACTGTCCCACACACCTGCCCTACCCGACCCCACGACTGCTGCAGTACCCGCACTTATCCTGTCTGCTGACTGGAGGATTGTAAATGGTAACTGGAGAACTGTGACTGGTGACTGTGACTGGGGGGCCTGTGACTTATGGCTGGGGGCCCGTGACTGGTAGTTGGTGGCCCGTGACTGGTGGCCCGTGACTGGTGGCCCGGACCACCACAAACCGTTCCCTCCTTATGCCTTCAGTCATATATACGCCCCTCCTCCCTTTCCAACTTTTCCACCACATCCAGCCCTTCCGTCGCTCTTCCTCCTCTCAAACACTCCCCCTTCCCTCCCCCCCCCCCACCCCTCACGCTTATGGGACCGGGTAAGGCATTTTTTGTTTTCCTTTTTTTTTACGCGGGTATATGATTCGTCGTGGGTTGTGGCATCCATAATCCGGCTGTCGAGAGCTCACAGCAACATCGTCTAATGACCGGGGGGCCGGTACTGGGCCGGCCACGGATCTCCACACTCCTCCATGCGCACGCACGCACGCACGCACGAGCACGCTCACATGGTTCAATATGATATACGTGTGGGAACTGAGTCATTGCATTAATCTGAGACTGAGAACGTTCGTTAGGTGGGGCTTAGGAGTTTAGCTCAACCCGATAAGCACGTGCAGTTGTACACACACACACACACACACACACACACACACACACACACACACAATTGACGGAAGTGCTTTGAAATGCCAAGAAATTGCCTCGAGATGAGGAAGGCAAACTTTGGTCAATAAGACAAGACCTCTCAAAGGAAGACAGAAAAGCTGAAAACAAACCTCGATGAAGCGAAACGTTTAAATAGGAATACAATTGAAAACAAAATTCTTTTTTCTACAAACTGTTAGGGACTGGAAACCTAGTGAAATGGTGCATACAAATAAAGCAACAAAATCATTAGAGGAAGGGGGAGTAAAGGACAAAGGGCAAGGGAACATGTTCCTGTAAATTGTATATACCAACATAGATGGAGTAAGATCAAAAATACTGGAACTAAGAGATATAATTCAGCTTAAGGTCCCAGATATAGTCGCACTAACAGAGACGAAACGTTAAGAAAATATTTTAAATGAGGTGGTATTCCCAAGGGGCTACTCAGTTTGGAGACGTGACAGGACAAATGGGAAGGGGGGGGGGAGGGAGGAGTGGTTGTGCTGGTGAAAGAACACTTGAAGGTAAGAGAGTAAATACTTGAAAACCCTCGAGAAGTTGACATATTGGCATTGTAGGGCTGGAATCAGGATGATAAGCTGATAATCGTAAATGCCTACAGCCCACTAGCAAACAACACATGGACAAAGGAAGAACTGGATGACAAACGAGAGGGCCTCATAATGGTCATGAGAGAGATTGTAGTAAGGGCAGATAGAGATAACTCACGAGTGTTGGTACTGAGGGACTTCAACTTGAAGGCAATAGACTGGGAGGCCTACGAAGCAAGAACGGAGGACATTTGGACAGGCAGATTTATAAACCTCATTCTGGAGACATTCGTGTATCAACACGTCAAGGTGGCCACAAGAATGAAGGAAGAGGATGTTCCGTCAATGGGAAACGGAAATAAAGCGGTTGGACCTGATGGAGTTTCACTTTGGGTGCTGCGAGAATGTGCAACTGAGTTGATCATTCCACTCCAATTAATATTCCAAACATCTTTGTGCACAGGAATCTTAGCAGATATATGGAAAAAGGCAAACATGGTAGCAATTTATAAAAATGGTAGTCGAGAGGAACCTCTAAATTATAGACCCGTGTCATTAACAAGCGTGTAATCAAAACACTAGAAAAAATAGTTAGAGCCAAATAGGTTGAACACCTAGAGAGTAATGACATAATTACGGACAGACAGTATGGTTTTCCAACAGGAAGATCCTGTGTAACAAATCTATGCAGCTTTTATGATAGAGCCACAGAGATACTACAGCAAAGAGATGGTTGGGTTGACTGTGTGTATCTGGACCTTAAAAAGGCTTTTTATAGTCCCCCACGAGAGGCTGTTAAGGAAACTGGAACATGGAGGGGTGACAGGGAGATTTCTGACATAGATGAAATATTTTCTGACAGACAGATGAGGGCTGTAATCAGAAACTATGTATTGACTGGAGGAGTGTCACTAGCGGAGTACCACAGGGTTCAGTTTTTGGACCAGTAATGTTCATAAACGATCTACCAGAAGGAATGCATACTTATATAACCATGTTTGCGGACGATGCTAAGATACTGGGGAAGGTAGGAACCGCAAACGATTGTAATGCCCTCCAAATTGATCTAAACAAAATAAATGCTTGGAGCGTCAAGTGGCAAATGGAATTCAATGTGAGTAAATGCCATGTTATGAAATGTGGAAATGGAGAAAATAGACCACACACAACTTACAAATTATATGGAAAGGAACTGCAGAACTCTATTAAAGAACGAGACCAGAGGGTGGTTTTGGAAAGTAAGCTGTCGCCAATGGAACACAAAAAACATTGCAAGAGGAGCGTATGCGTCGCTTTCCAACTTCAGACTTGCTTTTAATTACATGAATGGTGAAAAAATAAAGAAACTGTTCATGACTTTTGTGAGACCAAAATTGTAATATGCAACAGACTTGCTGCCCAAATCTCAAGAACATAAATAAACTGGAAAAGGTGCAGTGGCACACTACAAAATGGCTTCCGGAATTAAAAAACAAGTTACGAGGAGAGATTAGAAGTGTTAAATACGCCAAAACTAGACGATAGAAGATAGGCGATATGATCACCACTTACAAAATACTAACATGAATAGACCAAATTGACAAAGACGAATTCTTGTAACCAGCAACTTCACGAACTTGAGGACACAGATTCAAGCTAAGAAAAAAAGAAGTGCCGAAACAAATTATTAGAAAATTTTCGTTTGCAAACAGAGTGGTAGACGGTTGGAACAAGTTAAGTGAGAAGGTGGTGGAGCAGAGGTTTTTAAAATCAGAGGCAAAATCGTCAGTAATTTCAAAGCGTTATACGACAAAGAGTACTGGGAAGACGGGACACCACGAGTGTAGTTCTTATCCTGTAACTACACTTAGGTAATTACACACACACACACACCATTTGTGTGTGTGTGTCTACCAGTTGATTGACAGTTGACAGGCGGGACCAAAGAGCCAGAGCTCAACTCTCGCAAACACAACTAGGTGAGTACAACTAGGTGAGTACACGGGTAATACAAACAAAGACGACATTCATAAATATAAACAAAGAATTTTGATTTGATTGGTTAAACCATCTCTAACACCATAACTATGAGGCCATCGGCGCCGCAAAGGTACGAGAGTAATAACGCACAAGATCAACATGCACCCCACACAGTCACGTGCGCGCGCACGGCAAGTAAATATATTGGAGACAATATCGGCTGGACTCCCTAGATGGCGCCACCCGCGGGGCCCACAGCACCTCCCCCACACAACACATCCACACGTCTAATTCCTAGTAGCACATCACACAAGTGCCCAGCGTCACGATTCACCGAGGGCAGCCACTTACGAAACCTGTGCATCTTTCCTCACTCATGGCGGCTTTGTTTACTTTATCAAAAGGTGTATGAGCTCCGAAGCACTGCTAGGTTGTTTATAACAATAATAACCTTGGGTTGTGAAGTTTAGAAGCTCCCAAACTCTCTAATAAATGTTAACAAAGCCGCCATGATTAAGGACGGAGGTACAGTAGTTTGGTAAATGCCTGACGAATCCTCCTAAGTGTGGAACCCTAGCCAGACTTAGAACATTGTCAGTCGCCTTGTGAGTGTGTAGGAGCACAGGCGCCCCTCTTGTCCTTACACGTCTTCGGCTCTCACCACTATGGGAATATTTGACGGTAACTATGAGGAGAAAGAGCTAAGTCAGTGTGACTATGCAACACTTGGAAGGGATACAAGAACAGGAGAGGAACTGAGATACAAGGACAGGAAAGGAGCAAGGATACAAGGACAGGAGAGGAACTGAGATACAAGGACAGGAAAGGAGCTAGGATACAAGAACAGGAGAGGAACTAAGATTCAAGGGCAGGAAAGGAGCTAGGATATCAGGAAGGAACGGTGCCCAACCACCTAGACCATCTGGGATCGAACGACGACCCTGCAAGCAACTAGTGTCGCTCTATCGTCCAGATCAAGTGTTCCTATATAGAAGGAATAACGAACCATTCACAATGATTGTACACAACATGAGCCCCGCAGAGTCTAACGCTGCACAAACTGACAGACATAACCTATACAAATAGACTACAATCATGACCTTCACGTCACCCGAGAACAGAAACCAATACATATGATCCTGACGTACAAGATTATCATTTATATATAATACATAAATGAGCCTTAAAAACTTACGAAAGAAGCGCTTAAGTATCAGGCAGTAAATTAAAACACATTTGAGTGGAAAATTATGCAGTGAAGGTTGACTGTACACGTACACACACACACACACGTACAATCTATGAACTCTTGTTCTTGAAGTTCCGGATCTCGGGAAGAATTCCTGAGATCCTGAACTTCAAGAACAAGAGGCCATAAATTTAAACTAACGAAACAAAGCTGCTGGAGAAATATGAGAAAATTCACTTTTGTAAACAGAGTGGTAGACGGTTGGAAACAAGTTAGGTAAGAAGGTGGTGGAGGCCAAGACCGTCAGTAGTTTCAAAGCGTTATATGACAAAGAGTGCTGGGAAGACGGGACACCACGAGCGTAGCTCTCATCCTGTAACTACACTTAGGTAATTACACACACACACACAATGTATCGGACTGGAGAAATGTCACAAGTGGAGTACCACAGGGTTCAGTTCTTGCACCAGTGATGTTTATTGTCTACATAAATGATCTACCAGTTGGTATACAGAATTATATGAACATGTTTGCTGATGATGCCAAGATAATAGGAAGAATAAGAAACTTAGATGATTGTCATGTCCTTCAAGATGACCTGGACAAAATAAGTATATGGAGCAACACTTGGCAAATGGAATTTAATGTTAATAAATGCCATGTTATGGAATGTGGAATAGGAGAACATAGACCCCACACAACCTATATATTATGTGAGAAATCTTTAAAGAATTCTGATAAAGAAAGAGATCTAGGGGTGGTTCTAGATAGAAAACTATCACCTGAGGACCACATAAAGAATATTGTGCGAGGAGCCTATGCCACGCTTTCTAACTTCAGAATTGCTTTTAAATACATGGATGGTGATATACTAAAGAAATTGTTCACGACTTTTGTTAGGCCAAAGCTAGAATATGCAGCGGTTGTGTGGTGCCCATATCTTAAGAAGCACATCAACAAACTGGAGAAGGTGCAAAGACATGCTACTAAGTGGCTCCCAGAACTGAAGGGAAAGAGCTACGAGGAGAGGTTAGAGGCATTAAATATGCCCAAACTAGAAGACAGAAGAAAAAGAGGCGATATGATCACTACATACAAAATAGTAACAGGAATTGATAAAATCGACAGGGAAGATTTCCCGAGACCTGGAACTTTAAGAACAAGAGGTCATAGATTTAAACTAGCTAAACACAGATGCCGAAGAAATATAAGAAAATTCACTTTCGCAGAGTGGTAGACGGTTGGAACAAGTTAAGTGAGAAGGTGGTGGAGGCCAAGACCGTCAGTAGTTTCAAAGCGTTATATGACAAAGTGTGTTGGGAAGACGGGACACCACGAGCGTAGCTCTCATCCTGTAACTACACCTAGGTAATTACACTTAGGTAATTACACACAGCCGCCCGCGGCACCACATAACCAACCCAGCTTCTTGCTTTGATAGTAAGTTTGGTAACTGTGCGCTCAATCCAACCATTATGTAGTAATGGCCACCTTTTATATTCCATTTTAGTACAAAGTCCGGAAAAAACTAAAATTAAAAACCAAGCCTAAATAATAATAATAATAATAATAATATTATTATTATTATTATTATTATTATTAATTTATTTACAAGGTACAATGGTAATCTTGTGAAATTACATAATATTGGTATGTTCACATTCTTGCAAAGCCACTAACACGCATAACGTTGAGGGTAGTGGAAATATTCCTAGGCCTAGAACAGCACGTACATACACTACATTAGGCCAAGACACATTGCGTCTATTAGGCCTAGGGACGGTTAGCTTAGCAAATTATAGCAACATAAAAATAAATACTTGACCGGTAATTCTTTCTGGTGGTCCACTACGCCATATTTGTACTTTCCACCACACAGATACTAGAATTATTTTCATTTTTCATTACTGGAAACCCTTTAATGTGCTTCCTATTAAGGTGGACCTATTAGCGTGGTACTTATTATTAATGTGGACCTATTAACGTGGTCCCTATTAATGAGAACGTATTAGCGTAGTCTCTATTAATGTGGTTCCTCTTCAAATGGTTCATGTGGCTATCTGTGTGGTCCCAATCAATGTGTGCCAATCAGCGTATTCGTTAAAAGCGAACAGGATTGCGCCTGTGAAGCGCGCGTAGCGCAGTATGAGACCCGCCGCGATCGACACAGCAGACAAGTGTTGATAACAAGGAGTGAGCTGGCGGCTTGTCACCGTGACACCACGCGAGGGAAGGGGGTGGGTGAACACGGAGCCGAAAGCAACACGCCCGTGACACGAGAGAGGTCAAACTACCCACATCTGTCACACACACGCCACTGCCCCTCCTAATCTTTTGTATGGCGATATCCCGGCAACCTCACAACGCAAAACACAGCGTGTTTTGCGTTGTTTCGGCGTAACAATGGTAAAGCTTGCGTTGTTGTTACTCTGTGTTAGCTGGCTCATAAGTCTTAAGTCTGGGTGGTTTAATTGAAGACTTTTGTCTCAAAACACACACACAGGCTGTGGGGGCCTCGCAACTGAGTGGACGGCGCTCGGAGGTCGAAGTCCTAATGGCCAGGGTTCGATTCCCGGTGGAGGCGGAAACAAATGGGCAGAGTTTCTTTCACCCTAATGACCCAGTTCACCTAGCTGTAAGTAGATACCTAGGAGTTAGACAGCTGTTACGGGCTGCTTCCTGTGGATGTGTGTGTGTGGATGTGTGTGTGTGTGTGTGTGTGTGTGTGTGTGTGTGTGTGTGTGTGTGTGTGTGTGTGTGTGTGTGTGTGTGTGTTAGAGAGAAATATTATAATAGAGGAAAAATAGATATAATAGAGGAAAAATAGACTGGTTAGAGAAGCGGGGTCCAGGAGCTAACAGCTCGAGTCTGCAGGCACAAATAGTAAATACACACACGCAGGCAGGCAGGCAGGCAGGCACCTAGGAGGAACACGACTACAGAAGCCCGACACGGTAGCAACCCGGCAACAGAGAGAGGACAGAGGCCTTGTCATCAATAGGGCTGGGCCAGTAGCCGGGTCAGTGGGCTGCCGGACTGTGTCGGGCCCCAGGAGTCGGGCGTGAGAAAGGTGCCGCTCAGGGCTGGGGGTTTGTCCCGCCACGGGGGACTCTGGACCCCTGAGGCTTCACATCCACCTCGTCCTGGGTGGGGCAAGACCTTGATCTGTGATGCCTCACTGACCCTCTTTACCCCGCCTTCTTGTACCGCCGGCTGCCTCTTGTACCGCCAGCTGCCTCTTGTACCGCCGGCTGCCTCTTGTACCGCCAGCTGCCTCTTGTACCGCCGGCTGCCTCTTGCACCGCCGGCTGCCTCTTGCACCGCCGGCTGCCTCTTGCACCGCCGGCTGCCTCTTGCACCGCCGGCTGCCTCTTGCACCGCCGGCTGCCTCTTGCACCGCCGGCTGCCTCTTGCACCGCCAGCTGCCTCTTGCACCGCCGGCTGCCTCTTGTACCGCCGGCTGCCTCTTGCACCGCCGGCTGCCTCTTGCACCGCCGGCTGCCTCTTGCACCGCCGGCTGCCTCTTACACCGCCAGCTGCCTCTTGCACCGCCGGCTGCCTCTTACACCGCCGGCTGTCTCTTGCACCGCCGGCTGCCTCTTACACCGCCAGCTGCCTCTTGCACCGCCAGCTGCCTCTTGCACCGCCGGCTGCCTCTTGCACCGCCGGCTGCCTCTTACACCGCCAGCTGCCTCTTGCACCGCCAGCTGCCTCTTGCACCGCCGGCTGCCTCTTGCACCGCCGGCTGCCTCTTGCACCGCCGGCTGCCTCTTGCACCGCCGGCTGCCTCTTGCACCGCCGGCTGCCTCTTACACCGCCAGCTGCCTCTTGCACCGCCAGCTGCCTCTTTCACCGCCAGCTGCCTCTTGCACCGCCAGCTGCCTCTTGCACCGCCAGCTGCCTCTTGCACCGCCAGCTGCCTCTTGCACCGCCAGCTGCCTCTTGCACCGCCAGCTGCCTCTTGCACCGCCAGCTGCCTCTTGCACCGCCAGCTGCCTCTTGCACCGCCAGCTGCCTCTTGCACCGCCGGCTGCCTCTTGCACACACAATCCCAGTAACCAATGCCCTTTCTCTCAGCCCCCCAGCAACCAATACCCCCCTCTCCCAGCCCCCTGCACCCCAGCACTCATACAAAACCATTGAGGTTCCCCCGCATACCAACGGAGCCTAATCCTACCATCTGGGAGTTAATTACACACGGACATAAACACTGATTCACTTTTGTTTAAACACGGCTTTGCTGCCATGATCATTATGACGTCATAGTGACGTCACACTTTGTGTAAAAACCCTACAGTTCACAGAAATAAGGAGATTAGAAATAGCCTAAGCTACTCTATCCCTTAGAGATGTATTTTACTGTCTATCAATAAACGTACTTGAACTTGAATCACAAAATTGCATCTCATTCTCCGTTAGGTTAGGGTCGGGTTAGGGTCGGGTTCGGATTGGCTAGGTTGGGCTAGGTTGGGCTAGATTATGTTTGAATATAGTTAAGCGATGACGATGGCCATACTCTTCTCAGGTGCTAACTGCTCCCGGACCAGCAGGACAGCTGGTCACCGCCTCACTTAACCACTGATCGACTTCAAATCACATTAGTTAGATGCCTATTAAAGTCTTAATCTTCAGATGTTACTTCTGTTTCTCCGGAATCTATTTATGTTTCGTGGATACGAAAATTATTCAGAATAAGACACTGTCATAATAGGTATTTTTTTTGTCATGATCACGTCGCTTGGGCCTGACAGCTGAGTAGACAGCGCTTCGGATTCGTAGTCCTGAGGTTCTGGGTTCGAGCCCCGGTGAAGGTTATCTTGAGATGATTTCGGGGCTTAGTTTCCCCACGGCCCGGTCCTCGACCAGGCCTCCACCCCCAGGAAGCAGCCCGTGACAGCTGACTAACACCCAGGTACCTATTTTACTGCTAGGTAACAGGGGCATCAGGGTGAAATAAACATTTTGACCATTTGTCTCCGCCTTCATCGGGGATCGAACCCGGAACCTCAGGAGGCGGAAACAAATGGGCAGAGTTTCTTTCACCCTGATAATCCTGTTCACCTAGCAGTAAATATGTACCTGGGAGTTAGACAGCTGCTTCGGGATGCTTCCTGGGGGTGTGTAACAAAAATGGAGGACCGGGCCACGGGGACGCTAAGCCCGGAAGTCATCTCAAGATAACATCAAGATAACCTGTATTAGATTTCGTCACTGACATAATGCGTCACTGTTATAATTACTTCAATGTGTCAAAAAACGTCACCCTCTCAGACTACAGACATCAACACGTCAGGATGTTACTCTCAGAATACGTCACCGTGTCAGAATACGTCACCGTGCCACAATACGTCACCGTGCCACAATACGTCACCGTGCCACAATACGTCACCGTGTCACAATACATCACCGTGTCAGAATACGTCACCGTGTCACAATACATCACCGTGCCACAATACGTCACCGTGCCACAATACGTCACCGTGCCACAATACATCACCGTGTCACAATACGTCACCGTGCCACAATACGTCACCGTGCCACAATACATCACCGTGCCACAATACGTCACCGTGTCACAATACGTCACCGTGCCACAATACGTCACCGTGCCACAATACGTCACCGTGCCACAATACGTCACCGTGCCACAATACGTCACCGTGCCACAATACGTCACCGTGCCACAATACATCACCGTGCCACAATACGTCACCGTGCCACAATACGTCACCGTGTCATAATACGTCACCGTGCCACAATACGTCACCGTGTCAGAATACGTCACCGTGCCACAATACATCACCGTGTCACAATACGTCACCGTGTCACAATACGTCACCGTGCCACAATACGTCACCGTACTCCAACACGCTGTGTCTGGGATGCTCCCGGACGCAGGTTCGAATCCTCGTCACTGGTGAAGTGGTTGGCTGTCAAGGAAGGCTGTCAGTAGTACCCAACTGGCACCCAACACACACACACTCAACCTACCCTGGAGCCCCCACTAAGGAATCTCTAGGTCCCCCCCCCCTCTCCCTTTAATCCTCGTCATGTACCATGCCAGCCACAACAGCCTGGGTGATATCATTTCATTCACTATACACTCTACCCGACCAACGGCATTCACCACTTACGTACACCAAGGTCAGACGTATAAGCACGCCGGCCACTTAGTTATTCAGGCTATTTTGCCGGCAATTCCATAACACTTTGACCTGTTCTTTGTGTTCTCCCGCCGCTTGAAGAACAAGTCTTGACCTTCAGATCTTCCCCCCTGAAGGCCAGAGCATTGTGATCTCTCCACGCATCCGCCAGACAATTAAGTAATTTCATTCTTATGCATGCAACATCTCAACTATTTAATTGTCTTGTATTCAACAGGCAGTTTGCAATCACTTCACATGTTTAAATGATCATTCAATCACATGAAGACACTCGCACATGCGTGCCAGCCACCCACTCTCAAGACGCTCCCTGCCTTGGCTCTCCACTTAATGTCTGTTTCACATATTTGGGGTCACCCGAGGCACTCAACATATACCTGACACACATATGCTGTGGCCAGGGCACTTGGTGACATTCTGAGGCACTCATCACATACCTGACACACACACATGGTGTGACCCTGGGTCCTTGGTGACACTGAGGCACTCAGCATATACCTGACACACACATGGTGTGGCCAGGGCACTTGGTGGCATTCTGAGGCACTCAACACATACCTGACACACACATATGATGTGGCCAGGGCACTTGGTGACATTCTGAGGCACTCAACACATACCTGACACACACATATGATGTGGCCAAGGCACTTGGTGACATTCTGAGGCACTCAACACATACCTGACACACACATATGATGTGGCCAAGGCACTTGGTGACATTCTGAGGCACTCACCACATACCTGACACACACATATGGTGTGACCCCGGGCACTTCGTGGCACTCGGAGGTAAACAATCGTTACAGAACACATATTAAAACCCTGCAGCAAAATAAACCATACACCACAACATTCTTAAATTTGGAAATACAAGAGTTGTATTTCGTGAGTGGTCACTGAGGGGGGATTTAGTATTTAGTCAATTGATTCTCTTTAGCAACAAATCGTAACAGCGTATAAGGAGATACGAATAAAGGAAACTGCAGATGGCCTATTGTCCCATACGAGGCAGCTCCTATTGGCCCCTGCTAGGCAGCTCCTATTTATATCCACCCAAACTCATTCTTATGTGTGTGTCTCGCCTACGCTTGAAACACTCCAGTGATCCCACACCAATTAATTTACCCAGTAATTTGGTTAATATATCAGCAGTCCTATTTATAAGCTTCTCCAAAGCTTGGATATAAATATCAATTTCCAATTTCTTTAAGGTCTTCCACAGCAATAGGTCACCAACAGTAAGTAACAGCAACAAAAACAGAGATTACCAACAGTGCAAGTTTTCTCTCTCAGTTCCTTTGAGCTGATCGGATTTCCTGGGTGGCTGAACCCAAAGCCACCCAACACACTAACCATCCAACACACTAACCACACAACAAACACAGTAACCACCCAACAAACACACTAACCATCCAACACACTAACCATCCAACACACTAACTACCCAACAAACACACTAACCATCCTACACACTAACCACTCAACAAACACACTAACCACCCAACACACTAAGCACACTACTGCCAACATAGCAGCAGACACAATTAAGGACTGGCCAATCCCAGACGACACCAACGCTCCATAAGCAGCGCTTGTCGTGTAGAGCTCAACACCATCTAAAGAGTGAGGTGATCCAAATGTCTCCTGAACCAAGACTCATCAAGCACTTACACACCCGTTTACGAAACCTGTACATCTTTCCTCATCACGGCAGCTTTGTTTTACATATATTAAACGTTGTGCGAGCTCGGAAGCACTACGAGGTTGTTTATAACAATAATAACCTTGGGTTGTGAAGTTTTCCCCAAGTTGTTGACGTGTTTAAGACATGTAAACGAAGCCGCCATGACGCGGGAAGTAGGGAAAGGCTTCGTAAGTGGTTGGGCAAATGCTTGACGACTCCTGGCCTCACACTAAGTTACAAGGCCGCCGTTTCTTACGAGGTAGTGAGGGCGCATTTCCTAGTAAATTTACACATTATTTACGGTATATATATTTGTACAAAAATCGCGCAAGTGAATATTTGTTGAAATACATGAAGACTTGTGTGGTCGAGTTTGTGCATTTAGCATAATTTGTTTATGTATTCTTGATTACTGTGGAGGGAAGAGGTAGGTGTGTGTGTGTGTGTGTGTGTGTGTGTGTGTGTGTGTGTGTGTGTGCTAAAGTACCTTGTACGAGGGTAACAGAAAGCTAAGGAAGTTATTTCCCGGTAAGTCCGCCACCCCACCAACAGCTAGAGCAGCAGGCATAAACTATGTATAATACGTATAAATTTGCATGTATAATCCAACATGACCATTTACGCGCGAAGTAATAGCTGATGATATCATGAAAACACCAGAATATTCTATGTAACTAATGTACCTTAATATCATAACACTAGCGCCTATATATATATATATATATATATATATATATATATATATATATATATATATATATATGTATATATATATATATATATAAATATATATATATATATGTATATATATATATATATAAATATATATATATATATATATATATATATATATATATATATATATATATATATATATATATATATATATATATATATATATATATTGTATGCAGATTTAGCAGTGGAATTTTGAAACATTTACGTTGTAATGTTTGTTGGGAAAAATATGCAAATCAAATTCTTCTTGAGAATAAGACAGTGTTGTCGATGCAACATGCAATTTGCTCCTTGCAACCTTACCCATTAACAGAGGGGGGAAAACAACCCAAAGAAATATATATATTTCAATAATTAAAAGCTACAATAAAGGAATACACCTAAAATACGGATCAGCTGGTGAGGGCCGCGAAATATCTGGGCGACTTGGGCCAATGTTGCCAGTTTATAAAGGCGGCGGAGAGTAGTTATTCTGGCGGAGGTCAGAGGTGAGTCACCGGAGTCCGGGGCACCGTGGAGATCTGGCAACCCTGCTGCGCTCCTCTGCGTCCAGACCCTAACGCGCGGAGACCTTATGGTCCCTTGTGTGGGGTCACCTGACCCCACAGTATACCCCTGTGGTCTGTGTGTGGGGTGACCTGACCCCGCACAGTCCTGTGGGGTCTGTGTGGGGGATGACCTGACCCCATAGTATACCCCTGTGGTCCTGTGTGGGGGGTGACCTTACCTCCCACAGTATACCCTGTGATCTGTGTGGGGGGGGGGTGACCTGCCCCCCACAGTACACCCTGTGGTCTGTGTGTGGGGGTGACTTGACCCCACATTATACCCTAGGGTCTGTGTGGGGTGACCTGACCCCCACAGAACATCCTGTGGTCTGTGTGAGGGGTGACCTGACCCCCACAGTACACCCTGTGGTCTGTGTGTGAGGGGTGACCTGACCCCCACAGTATACTATGGGTCTGTGTGAGGGGTGACCTGACCCCCACAGTATACTATGGGTCTGTGTGGGGTGACCTGACCCCCACAGTACACCCTGTGGTCTGTGTGAGGGGTGACCTCACCCCCACAGAACATCCTGTGGTCTGTGTGTGTGGAGTGACCTGACCCCCACAGTACACCCTGTGGTCTGTGTGAGGGGTGACCTGACCCCCACAGTACACCCTGTGGTCTGTGTGAGGGGTGACCTGACCCCCACAGTACACCCTGTGGTCTGTGTGAGGGGTGACCTGACCCCCACAGTACACCCTGTGGTCTGTGTGAGGGGTGACCTGACCCCCACAGTATACCCTGTGGTCTGTGTGAGGGGTGACCTGACCCCCACAGTACACCCTGTGGTCTGTGTGAGGGGTGACCTGACCCCTCACAGTACACCCTGTGGTCTGTGTGAGGGGTGACCTGACCCCCACAGTACACCCTGTGGTCTGTGTGAGGGGTGACCTGACCCCTCACAGTACACCCTGTGGTCTGTGTGTGGGGGTGACCTGACCCCCACAGTACACCCTGTGGTCTGTGTGAGGGGTGACCTGACCCCCACAGTACACCCTGTGGTCTGTGTGAGGGGTGACCTCACCCCCACAGAACATCCTGTGGTCTGTGTGTGTGGAGTGACCTGACCCCCACAGTACACCCTGTGGTCTGTGTGAGGGGTGACCTGACCCCCACAGTACACCCTGTGGTCTGTGTGAGGGGTGACCTGACCCCCACAGTACACCCTGTGGTCTGTGTGAGGGGGTGACCTGACCCCTCACAGTACACCCTGTGGCCTGTGTGTGAGGGGTGACCTGACCCCCACAGAACATCCTGTGGTCTGTGTGTGAGGGGTGACCTGACCCCCACAGTACACCCTGTGGTCTGTGTGAGGGGTGACCTGACCCCCACAGTACACCCTGTGGTCTGTGTGAGGGGTGACCTGACCCCTCACAGTACACCCTGTGGTCTGTGTGTGGGGGTGACCTGACCCCCACAGTACACCCTGTGGTCTGTGTGAGGGGTGACCTCACCCCCACAGAACATCCTGTGGTCTGTGTGTGTGGAGTGACCTGACCCCCACAGTACACCCTGTGGTCTATGTGAGGGGTGACCTGACCCCCACAGTACACCCTGTGGTCTGTGTGAGGGGTGACCTGACCCCCACAGTACACCCTGTGGTCTGTGTGAGGGGTAACCTGACCCCTCACAGTACACCCTGTGGCCTGTGTGTGAGAGGTGACCTAACCCCCACAGAACATCCTGTGGTCTGTGTGTGAGGGGTGACCTGACCCGTCACAGTACACCCTGTGGTCTGTGTGTGGGGGTGACCTGACCCCCACAGTACACCCTAGGGTCTGTGTGGGGTCACCTGACCCCCCACAGTACACTCTAGGCTTCCTGCGGGTAAGTTCCAAGCACAAACATTTAACAAATAAAGACACTTGCCTACACAATGACTGACAAAGGTGTCGAGGAAACACACATTGACCTCGTATGCCAACACCGTGAGAATCGCTGCCAGCAAACATTAAAGTAACGGAAATTCAAGGAGAAAGGATTCTGGCTAGCGTCCCATCTACTGCGCAGATGAATACACCAACATATTCGCTAACTGACAGCTTCAGACACCACTCATGCGGATCAACAGATAAGGATCAACATGCAACAGGAGCCGTGGCTAAGGTTCGAAATACTATTGATAATTGGAGACTCTCAAACGGGTGCTACACTCTATTAAAGAGATGGCTGACAATTCAAACACTTTTAGAACGCGCTCTTGCTGAACACCACAAAATGTTCTCTACTGTGTATACAGATTCAAGAACTGCCACTGAAAACGAATATAAGAACTTAAGCATAAAGGAAACTGTAATACCAGGGAATGACATTATAAATCAAGCTGCAAATATGGCACCTAAACGGATGTATATCCAAAATAATACAAAGATGTGCAATGGCAACATAACACAGCGCCCAGAACTAAGAGGCATGAGTTATGAGGAAAGGCTGCGGGAAATGCACCTTACGACACTGGAAGACAGAAGAGTAAGGGGGGACATGATCACAACCTACAAAATCCTCAAGGGAATCGACCGGATAAACAAGGATAAACTATTCAACACTGGCGGGACGCGAACAAGGAGACACAGGTGGAAACTGAGTACCCACATGAGCCACAGGGACGTAAGAAGGAACTTTTTCAGTGTCAGAGTAGTTAACAGATGGAATGCATCAGGCAGTGATGTGGTGGAGGCTGACTCCATACACAGTTTTAAATGTAGATATGATAGAGCCCAGTAGGCTCAGGAACCTGTACACCAGTTGATTGACAGTTGAGAGGCGGGACCAAAGAGCCAAAGCTCAACCCCCGCAAGCCCATATAGGTGAGTACAGCAATTGCAACTCTGCTGTGTGGTGGGTCAAGACTTCCACCAATTACAAGCCACTTACTCTGATGACAAGAAACAACAGGAGAGAACAAGTTACATTTGCACAGCATCAGGTTTGGATGCCCCGGTGCATGGGGGGACCAGGCTTACACGCTCCTGAAGCAGCAGGGAAATGTGAGCACTGTGGTGACACGGCCGCCACACAGGCGGGACACACTAACACAATGCAAAGTAAGACATTAAATCACGCTACCAGAGATTTAACAAGGCAAATGTTGTGTATGTATGCGGCCATGTGTTACTCGTGGAAATATTGACTAGGCAGCGGGGAGAGGGGGGGGGAGGGGGGGGAGGGAGGGGGGGAGGGAGGGAGGGAGGGAGGGAGGGAGAGGGGGGTGAGGGGGAGGGCGAGGGAAGGAGAGGGAAGGAGAGGGAGGGAGGGTGAGGGAAGGAGAGGGAGGGAGGGTGAGGGAGAGGGAAGGCGAGAGAAAAAAATAGGAAGGTCATTTTGACTATTACAATTCATGTTCAAAAGGACAACCATTAACTTCAATACATTTTCGAACGCGTTGAAGCCAACACTTTTTGAACATTTCTAAACAAGTAAGTATTTAGTTGAAAGGCTTCAAATTCTCTTATGTTAACCTTTAGCGCATGCATTGTTCTAGGACGGTTATTACGTTAATTTGAATATGTATTGTAACCTGATAATTCATATATTAAATTAAACAAAGTAATTTGTGGTTTTCTTTTATATGCCTTAGAGACCAGACTTTCTGAATACCCTGTGCAAATTATATATATATATATATATATATATATATATATATATATATATATATATATATATATATATATATATATATATATATATGTCGTACCTAGTAGCCAGAACTCACTTTTCAGCCTACAATGCAAGGCCCGATTTGCCTAATAAGCCAAGTTTTCATGAATTAATATATTTTCTCTAATTTTTTTCTTATGAAATGATAAAGCAACCCATTTGATTATGTTAGAGGTCAATTTTTTTTATTGGAGTTAAAATTAACGTAGATATATGACCGAACCTAACCAACCCTACCTAACCTAACCTAACCTATCTCTATAGGTTAGGTTAGGTTAGGTAGCCGAAAAAGTTAGGTTAGGTAGGTTAGGTAGTCGAAAAGCAATTAATTCATGAAAACTTGGCTTATTAGGCAAATCGGGCCTTGCATAGTAGGCTCAGAAGTGAGTTCTGGCTACTAGGTACGACATATATATATATATATATATATATATATATATATATATATATATATATATATATATATATATATATATAAAAGGACCCATAGCCTTGGAGAAGAAAATATGGAGTATTCAGAGAAGACCTTGTGGATTCTCACTGAACACTAATATTTTCTTCTTCTACCAACCCCATTCTTTTCCATATACACATATATATTTGTTTTATTTAAACTTTGTTACAAAAAGGTACAAGGATGATTATCATAAGTTGTCGAATTCCTCCAGCTCCTCAGATGGCGGACAGGAATACTGAAAGCAGTGTGCATTTCCCCTCTGTATCCCCACGCTGAGGCGCTGGAAAAGGAAGCTGGCAGCTCTAGGGTACTTTGTTGTTTCAATTAGCCTAGAACCCAATTCAAAAAAACTGCTAGCACTTTTACCCCAGGCGCCGAGTGTCTCAGAAGCAATGGGGACAAAATTATAGTGGTGATCCAGTTCTCTGTACTTACGGGATTTGGCTGACTCCCTGTGGGTGGCAGCGCCACCTGGTTGTGCAACGCTGAAGTCAATGTAGGTATTAGCCAGGGTTGATACGCACCTGTAGTCCCATACCAACTGCTTGCCATTCTTCCAGGGGGTTCACTGTGATACCATCTGGGTGACCAATAAGAGCATCAGAGTTACTGGGCGTTAGGTAACGGGGCTCTCTTTCAGCTGGGCATCCAGCCGTTAACTTCACTGTGCCTCGAGTGCCATCCCCCTGTGCTTTGGCAGAGTAGGCCATGGTGGCCGTATCTGTCAGCCACCACCTCGCCGCAAATACACCTATATCTGGTGTGGATTGTGGCAGCAAGGCGGAGGGCCACAGTAATTCGGAAGGCGTGTGGTGTGAGACGCGTGCCAGTTGCCGACATTGGGGTTACTAACAAGAAATTCCCTGCATGTGGGACTGCTACTGCTGTGAGGCGAGAAATGTCGTGTCGTGTGTTGTTGCAGCACCCAGGCACTCTGCAGCAACTTGGTCTACAATGGGGCCATCCCAGCTGGATTGCTTGTGGGCCCTTGAGGGTGGTGGTTGAGATGGTGGGCCAGCACGAGAGGCCCACTCGGTGGCACAGTGTACACAGGGATCGTGTACACCTGACAACTGATGTAAGTAGGGATGTAGAATTTCCTTCACAAGGTCGTCGGATGCCGAGGACAGGAAGACTGGTACAGCGATTTGCATTGCTGTTCGAACTCCGAGGCCCCCAAGTCTTACGGGAAGAGAGGCTTGTTTCCACTTTCCACACAACCTGTTTACCATCCCTCCATGGCTGCAGTGTAACTCCATCTGGGCATTTTTGGCTGTTGTCAGGTTTGCACAACTGAGGTTCCTTTTTTGCTGGACACCCAGCTGTATCCAAACTTCCCTTGATGATATCATTGACTGCTTCATGTCTGGCAATCTTTCCCTGCGACTTACGACAGATGAGACCATGGCTGCCGTGTTGGACTGCCTGTGCATGGCCGCAAATACACCGGTGTTCAGAGGAGATAGGGGCGGCAAGGCGCAGAGCAACACCAATACTTAGGGCCCGATGGTCCAGGCGGGTGCCCAAGACGGAATTAGGGATAGTCAACAGGAAAACCCTGCAACCAGCATGGGAAGCTTGCCTAGCTAGGATGCCTGATTTGTCCTTCCCAGAAGCTGCTTCCAGCAATGCGGTGGCAATGCTCTCCACTATGGACTATCCCATTTGACCTGTTTGCAGTCGTTTGGAAAAGTTGGTAGAGGTTGAGAGTTGGCAAGATTGTTCCACTGGCTGGCTGCGTCCGTGAATTTGGTATCATAAATCCTAATGGAGTCTCTTAGGTATTCTGGTAGTATCTCCTTCACTAATTCACCTGTAGCACTGGTCGAGGATAAGAATGCCGGCAATGCTGTGTTGCCTTGCGAATACCTATATCCCCCGAGTCTAACTGAACCGTTGCTTGGTCCCATTGGTCGCCTTTCAAGGAGAGGATTAACACTTTCATGGTTATTGATTTAAGGCGCGAGTCATATTCTGTTAATTTTGGGCTGTCGAAGGAGGGAGCACACCTTAGGAAATAGGTAAGCTGGGCAAAGCCAGGCACCTTGTGAGAAGGTATAAAGCATCGTGGGCTTCCAAAGCCCCTATTCTTTCCTCCATCCTCCTGAGGTCGTTCAACTTTTCTTCAAAGATTACCTCAATGGTACTTGAGCCCAGAGGTGCCCCCTAGAAGCACTGTTGTTGGGAGCAATCACTGGGGCTCCTGGCAACACGGTTCGTACTGCATCTATGGTTAGTTGGCTAGATGAGATGATTTCACACTTTGATGGATTTAGGGATGAGTCCTAACTCCTCTCCCTTAGATTTCACCAGCTGTAGATCCCCTAGCAGGGACTCCTGTGTCCCTGCCAGGGTGCCATCGTCCAGGAACCAGATGTTGAGTTCGCTGGTCAACCTGCTTGTGGCATCTTTAACAGCCATGCAGAAAAGAAAATGGGCAAGTGGGTCTCCCTGCTGGACTCCTTCTGCGGAAACAACTTCATGTTCCCCAAACAACAGTGTCGATTCCCTACTGTATCCTGCTGAAACGAAGGGGAGTAGACAGGGAAGGTTTGTTCGAACAGCTTCCAGTACCACATCCCTTTTTACCTGGTTGAAAGCATTTTCAAAGTCTAGTTTAATTAATGCCTTATTTTCTGTGAGGTGCTTAATATAGGCTCGTGCTGCAGTGGTGTCCCCCCCCCCCTCACAGTCATGGGGAACACCAAAACCTAGTTGATGGGGTCGAAGCATCGTTGCAGCTTCCGTGCGGATGTTTCTGACAGCTGTCCCTAGCAACGAGGCGCCGAAGTATGTTATCCACGGCAATGGGTCTGACTCCACCACTCTTCTTAAGAACACACAGGGATGCTCTGAAGAAGAAGGGTTTAATTGTATCTGGGATCAGCCCAGAGAGGCGGTCGTTGACAAACTTCGTGACCTCTGACAGTAGTGTCTCGGCAACTTCGCCGAGAACTGGGCTTGTCATCTCCTTGAGGTGCTGAGGTCTTACTCCAGTGAATCCCCCTGCTGAGCCGGGTGGAAATGACATGATGGCTTTGTATACCTCTGACGCTTGGAGGAAAAGAAGTCCCGTGTCTGGGACATTTGTGTCCCGAGCAGCGAGTTCCCCATGGTACTCTGGGAGGGTGCTTCTCTCTCAGTGAGTCGGCGGTAGCGGTGTTTCTAGGGGCGATTGTGTCTTCACTGGTAAGTAACCTAATTGCCCCTACTGTGTTGCCCTCTTCAATTTTTGTGGTCACTTGAGTTCCTAGTTTCAAATTGGCACTTTATTATTAAAATCTTTATTGACAAAATTAATTACAAATTCACCTAATCCGAGGATTTCAATTAAGTCTTATTAAAGTGAGGATAATGCTGGTATTCACTGTCACACAGGATAGAGGGTCATACACAAGACAATAGGTCTAAACTGTAGGCTGAAGCACATATATCTCATGATTATAGTCAATGTTTTAATGTACGAATATGTAAAAACACCTTTCTATTGTGCACTGCAAGACAAGGACAGGGATGGGTTCATAAGTGATGCAGCTTAGAATATAAATAAAATTGTTCTTCATTCTTTAAAATGGACAAGTAGATTTTGGATACTGGAACTCTTGGGTCTGTCACGACGGTTTTTGTGTTGAGGAGGGATGGGGATCACGTTGTCAGCTCGGGGGAAATTATTTATTGCCCTAGTGACTGATGAGGCTAGTGACTTGCCTCCTCTTGCAGGTACGCCTAAGCAAATATTGCCAAACAGGAGCAAATTATGCCACACACACGCACATATAAATATATATGTGTGTGTGTGGCATAATTTGCTCCTGTTTGGCAAAATATATATAAATAATATATATATATATTATATATATATATATATATATATATATATATATATATATATATATATATATATATAATATATTATATATATATATATATATAATATATTATATATATATATATATATATATATAATATATTATATATATATATATATATATATATATATATATATATATATATATATATATATATATATATATATATGTTTCATTGAATATGACCGCATATTCTGTATTTATTATTTTCTGGTTTAGGGCTTCTATCCCTCTAACTATTTTCTTAGCATCAGGGCTTAATTGAAATAGGAGTTCTCCAAAACTCATTTTCGTACTTTTAAGGTGAAGAAAAGAAGTGATTTACTATAGAGTGTATTACACTTATTTGTATAATTTGCACGACGTTTCGAACCTCCATGGTTCATTCTCAAGTGAACAGATCTTACAATACTAGTTGATTTTATACCCGCATTAGGTCAGGTGATAATACAATGAAGGTGAAAACATGGGGGGATACATAAGGGATAAACATAGGGGCTGCAGAAGGCTTATTGGCCCATACGAGGCATCTCCTATCTAAACACAAAGATTAATCCAGTGTAATTGGCCAATTACACTGGATTAAAAGTACGAAAATGAGTTTTGGAGAACTCCTATTTCAATTAAGCCCTGATGCTAAGAAAATAGTTAGAGGGATAGAAGCCCTAAACCAGAAAATAATAAATACAGAATATGCGGTCATATTCAATGAAACATGTTTGAAAGAAAACCTGCTGCCAGTATACACCAATATATATATATATATATATATATATATATATATATATATATATATATATATATATATATATATATATATATATATATATATATATATATATGAAAATATCTAAACCACCTTGTAGCAAATTTGAGTCTTCCGAATTTACTTCGTAGCCTATTTTTGTATCATCTATAAATCTGAATGTGTTGCTCTTCAGTCCTGAGTCTAAATCGTGATATAATACAGTACATAAATGTCAACAAAATGCCTATGATAGCCCTGAGCACTCCACTTGCACAGGTTTCCCACTCACACTTAACTGCACTATGATAACTCTCTGACCTTTGAAATATATATATGCCCTTATCCAACTTAATATAATCCCCGTTCCCTAATACCATGCGCCTCTACCTCTAATTAATCTTTGTGAAGCACAATATCAAAGACTTCACACAAGTCAAGATACTGAATGTTTCCAACCATTCCACAATCAACTGGTTGACAAGAATGAGACAATTATTTTTCAAGCAAGTGTGGCCTTTTAGCAAAACCATACGAGTCCTTTATCAATCTAACTTTTTCAAATTGTAAACGAATGACTTTTGAGATTATCGATTCAACCAGCTTTCCTTTAATAGGATGTTAAGCTAATTGGCCAATAATTCGACTCAAGTGCTCTATCTCCGTTGCTAAAGTTCGACACTGCATTTCTAACCCTCCAGTATTCCGGTACTGCGTTCGACTCTCAGGAATTACCAAATACAGGAGTATAAAAGTTAAGACAACTGCAGAATGGCCACGCGAGGCCGCTCCTGTTTACATCCACCTAAACACATTTATGTACATGTGTAACCTTGGAGTGAAGTAACCCAGTGACGCCATGTCTCTTATGTTACTCAGTAACGTGTTAACATGTACAACGTTACGCCTCGCTAAGCTTATCTTTACATCATTTTAGGATCCTGGTAAATAGTGTAGACCTTGGGGCAAGGGAAGGAACTATCAGGGGAAAACGCCAAGCCATTACGACTATATAGCACTGGGAAGGGGGTGTCAAGTTAAAAGAATTTGGGATGGGACGGGGGGAAAGGAATGGTGCCCAACCACTTGGACGGTCTGGGATTGAATGCCGACCTGCATGACGCGAGACCGTCACTCTACCGTCCAGCCCAAGTGGTTGAGTGTAGACCTGGGCACTTCCTGGACTTTAACCTTTCTACTTCAATAACTTCCTCCTGGGTAACCTTTAAACTAGTCAAGTTGTACTCTTCACCAAGTATATAAAGTTGTCCATATGTTAGTAAAATATAAAGTTGTTCTTGACTAAAGATAAGAGCCCATTTTTTTCAATACTTAATTTCAATACATAGAAACTTTCATTTCTGTCAATATTAGTTACCTGAACTGTCATTCAGGTAACTAGGTCATTACAGGTTGTTAATGGTCTAGTCTTCTCCCTAATTTGTTTGCTATATAGGAATCCTTTAGGAGTTGCCTGCACGCGTTACATAGCTGCTTTAAGCTTTTCTTATTTATTTGTTAACTGTCTTTGCTGGTTAAAATGTATCCACCGAAATTCAAATTTCCTCAGGAGGTAATTCACATGTGACAGTGAATATCAGCATCATCCTTACTCTTAATAACATCTAATTGAATTCCTCAGATCTGGCAAAATTGTGATTAAATTTTGTTAAAAAAGATGTTAATAATAATAATGCATGTAGCGTCAAGCGAGGAACGCAGACTAAACTAGCAACAGCATACATATTATTACATTCATTTCGTATTCCCACGAACACACAACATGTATATTAATTAACACAATATTGTACATCAATATTCAAAAATATTTCAGGTTTACACAAGAATAAAGAAAACTCCAGAAGGCCTATATTAGCCCATACGAGGCAGCTCCTATTTATATCCACCCAAACTCATTCATATACGTGTCTAACCTACGCTTGAAACACTCGAGCCCTCCTGCGTCTATCATGTTACCCGGCAATGTGTTGCACAATGTTACCAAGCATAAGAAATATTGCCGGAACAACCGTGGACATTTTCAAGAGGAAACTAGATTTATTCCTCCAAGGAGTGCCGGACCAACCGGGCTGTGGTGGGTATGTGGGCCTGCGGGCCGCTCCAAGCAACAGCCTGGTGGACCAAACTCTCACAAGTCGAGCCTGGCCTCGGGCCGGGCTTGGGGAGTAGAAGAACTCCCAGAACCCCATCAACCAGGTATCAACCAGAGGGTGACATACGGGTACAAAGTTGGCGGGGAAAGGTAGTTTAGAGCGTGGATATATAAGGGAGGGTTATATTGAGGAACGCGGCTCGTTAGCTAGCCCGGGAGGGCAGTGGGGTTGAGCGTGACCAGAAAGCAAGCTCTTAAATATCCGACAAAAGCCTGGTAATGGGGTGGGTGCAGGGTTCAGTGCTTGCACTCTCACGCCCAGCCCGTCCACCCCATCATCCAGGTAATTATCAATCACCTGGCCAATTAGCGGGTCGCGCGGGTCGCCCACCTTCATCCATCATCCACCCGCTCCGGTGTTTGGACTCCACTGCCCCAAAACATTCTCCAGTCTTCCCACTTTGTTTCTTCTTTGTTTGTCTCTCTCGGCCTGAGATGCCCTTCCGCTTCCCAACCCACAACCACCTCCTCAGCTAATACGTCACATTCTTAACGGAACTACTAATCCGTTAAATAGGCAACCTGTTGTACTAGTAAAAATCAATGCATCGTAATATTGACATTTTCTATCCATCGACCTAGATTGGTGGATTGCTTGGGTTTGTACGTTTCTGGTTAGGCAAAGTAGGAGGCCTGGTCGACGACCGGGCCGCGGGGACGCTAAGTCCCGGAAGCACCTCAAGGTAAGTAGTAGCAATTGTTGAAGGAATGTCTCCTCATTCACGGCTTCAGCAAGTATAGACTGTCCCAGGAGATTAATGTACTATGGATGAAATAGCATCTCCTCTTTACTGTCCTCCATAGTATCTTGTTGAGTTTGAAGCGTTTACCCCTGGTATGTGTTACATTGTGGCTTGTTAAGCTTGGAGCTGTTTCCCCTTGTATGTGTTACATTGTGGCTTGTTAAGCTTGGAGCTGTTTCCCCTTGTATGTGTTACATTGTGGCTTGTTAAGCTTGGAGCTGTTTCCCCTTGTATGTGTTACATTGTGGCTTGTTAAGCTTGGAGTTGTTTCCCATTGTATGTGTTACATTGTGGCTTGTTAAGCTTGGAGTTGTTTCCCATTGTATGTGTTACATTGTGGCTTGTTAAGCTTGGAGCTGTTTCCCATTGTATGTGTTACATTGTGGCTTGTTAAGCTTGGAGCTGTTTCCCCTTGTATGTGTTACATTGTGGCTTGTTAAGCTTGGAGCTGTTTCCCCTTGTATGTGTTACATTGTGGCTTGTTAAGCTTGCTATTTAACTCTGAATGTCAATGTATTGTTGTTTCGTTCTATGTCACTTCTATTATAATTACTTAAACAGAGAATACCATGCTGAGCCTGAAGCATTATTACTCACATCTCTCCTTCCTAGGCTCCCCGCCAACGGGACTCCTAAACTTGGCTTCAAATGATCAAAAAACATATAAACATATACGAGGTTCGAATCCTCGTCACGGCCCTTGTGGATTTATTAAAAAAAACATATAATAATCTGCACTTTCCATTCCCATTCTTGTCATTGACCGATTACACTCATCAGAAGTTCTTCAAGCTCAGTGTTTTTGTCTGTGAGTAAGCGCGCACCCCCCCCCCCCCTTCCCTCAGATCAGGGAGGACCATTCATCTATCACACAATTACACCAACAAGATCTGTCCCGCGACAAGTAAAACCAACATTGGAGTGGGTTCACAAGAAAAAAACAAGCCAAGGGCTGTGGTTTAAGGTTTATGTGCATCCGCGGGTTTAGAGCAGGGGGAAGGGGGGGGGGGGTTATAATGTTATCACCGAGCAGTGTTAGAGGCCTGTTATTAGCCGGTCATCCATCACACAGAAAACGGGGTGTGTGTGATTTATGTTACAGGGGGAACTCTTGTATCGCCTGTCCCACACTACTACTCATGCAAAAAAAATAAATATTTGCATTTCTTTGGTAAACTATATTTTCGCGTCAGTAAACTTCCCTCGCCCATGAGAAAAATTATATATTTTTCTGAAGTAATATATAAGCGGTCGATTAAATTTTTACATATAACCAGGGCAAAGAAATTGAATAATAATAATAACAGTACTATCAATACTATTAAATATCAATAATACTGTAATACAATATTATGATAATTAACAAAAATAATAATACCATGATTCACGCCAAGTTTGCAATGATAGACCTTTAAATGAAAGTTAGAATGTCAAAGCCTAACTTTAGGAGCCTGAAATACTCCCCAATAATTCCCGTGTCAACAACGCCTATAATCAACCTTTATATAATTATAATTCATATTCTTTGTTCATAATTAACACTTTAGTCCCATCAAAATTAAAAGGAAACATCAACCTTTGATCAATGTCGCTAGAATACTGAAGTGTCACAAGCCAGTCAGTACCGACACAAACCAGCCAGTACCGACACAAGCCAGTCAGTACCGACACAAGCCAGTCAGTACCGACACAAACCAGTCAGTACCGACACAAACCAGCCAGTACCGACACAAACCAGCCAGTACCGACACAAACCAGTCAGTACCGACACAAGCCAGTCAGTACCGACACAAACCAGTCAGTACCGACACAAACCAGCCAGTACCGACACAAACCAGCCAGTACCGACACAAACCAGTCAGTACCGACACAAACCAGTCAGTACCGACACAAGCCAGTCAGTACCGACACAAACCAGTCAGTACCGACACAAACCAGTCAGTACCGACACAAACCAGTCAGTACCGACACAAACCAGTCAGTACCGACACAAACCAGTCAGTACCGACACAAGCCAGTCAGTACCGACACAAACCAGTCAGTACCGACACAAACCAGTCAGTACCGACACAAACCAGTCAGTACCGACACAAACCAGTCAGTACCGACACAAACCAGTCAGTACCGACACAAACCAGTCAGTACCGACACAAACCAGTCAGTACCGACACAAACCAGTCAGTACCGACACAAACCAGCCAGTACCGACACAAACCAGTCAGTACCGACACAAACCAGTCAGTACCGACACAAACCAGCCAGTACCGACACAAACCAGTCAGTACCGACACAAACCAGTCAGTACCGACACAAACCAGTCAGTACCGACACAAACCAGTCAGTACCGACACAAACCAGTCAGTACCGACACAAACCAGTCAGTACCGACACAAACCAGTCAGTACCGACACTAACCAGTCAGTACCGACACAAACCAGCCAGTACCGACACAAACCAGTCAGTACCGACACAAACCAGTCAGTACCGACACAAACCAGCCAGTACCGACACTAACCAGTCAGTACCGACACAAACCAGCCAGTACCGACACTAACCAGCCAGTACCGACACAAACCAGTCAGTACCGACACAAGCCAGTCAGTACCGACACAAACCAGCCAGTACCGACACAAACCAGTCAGTACCGACACAAACCAGCCAGTACCGACACAAACCAGCCAGTACCGACACAAACCAGTCAGTACCGACACAAACCAGTCAGTACCGACACAAACCAGTCAGTACCGACACAAACCAGTCAGTACCGACACAAGCCAGTCAGTACCGACACAAACCAGTCAGTACCGACACAAACCAGTCAGTACCGACACAAACCAGTCAGTACCGACACAAACCAGCCAGTACCGACACAAACCAGCCAGTACCGACACAAACCAGTCAGTACCGACACAAACCAGTCAGTACCGACACAAGCCAGTCAGTACCGACAGAAACCAGTCAGTACCGACACAAACCAGTCAGTACCGACACAAACCAGTCAGTACCGACACAAACCAGTCAGTACCGACACAAACCAGTCAGTACCGACACTAACCAGTCAGTACCGACACTAACCAGCCAGTACCGACACGAACCAGCCAGTACCGACACAAACCAGCCAGTACCGACACAAACCAGTCAGTACCGACACAAACCAGTCAGTACCGACACAAACCAGTCAGTACCGACACAAACCAGTCAGTACCGACACTAACCAGTCAGTACCGACACTAACCAGCCAGTACCGACACAAACCAGCCAGTACCGACACAAACCAGCCAGTACCGACACAAACCAGTCAGTACCGACACAAACCAGCCAGTACCGACACAAACCAGCCAGTACCGACACAAACCAGTCCAGTACCGACACAAACCAGCCAGTACCGACACAAACCAGTCCAGTACCGACACAAACCAGTCAGTACCGACACAAACCAGCCAGTAGCGCGCAGATGGAAATACTGTAGTGGCAGAGTAGAGATTGATCTTTAATTTCCTAACGCATAGAACCTTGAGCAAAAGCCGGATCATCAACCGTGAAAAGCTCAGTCTCCCAGGGTACTGTGCTGGCTCAGTCTCTCTGGGTCCTGTGCTTGCTCTGTCTCCCAGGGTACTGTGCTTGCTCAGTCTCCCAAGGGTACTGTGCTTGCTCAGTCTCCCAGGGTACTGTGCTTGCTCAGTCTCCCAGGGTACTGTGCTTGCTCAGTCTCCCAGGGTACTGTGCTTGCTCAGTCTCCCAGGGTACTGTGTTTGCTCAGTCTCCCAAGGGTACTGTGCTTGCTCCGGTATTTGTTCTCATTCTTATATCTGACACAGACATGGACACAAACTATAGTACTGTATAAAAGACTATTCATAAATGTTGTACATTTATAACTGTAGTGTTTACATGAAACGTACAGTACATTTTATTACAGAAGTCACAATAACAGAATAACACGTAGACATTTACAGGCGACACGAGGATCTTTATGGGAGTAGACAATATAGAGGACACAGCAAACCTCTAAACTGATGTAAGTCAGGTCTTTTAATAGGTCACCAGAAAATAATAACTTTAGTGAAGAAAATTTCCCGCTGCTGCGCTATGGAACACACGAAAATATCGAACAGGAGACCATGTATAAAACGCAGTCAAATCACACAATAGAACGAAGCAGCAATGTAAAAGATCTGGGAGCAATCATGTCGGAAAACTTTAATTTTAAAGAACATCATAAAAGTAGCTGTCACAACTGCAAGAAAAGTGGCAGGTTGGATAACAAGAATCTTTTAAATAGATGCCAGACCTGAGATCAAGAGGGCGGTGAGAGTACTAACCGATCAAGGAAGAGTCGTCAATATACTGGGGATCCCCTCTCATGTTGGAATCTGTGGAAATGAACGAGCAGATGTGCTGGCTGCTGAAGGAGACCACATTGAATACTTCATACCCAAGACTCCTCTACAAATTAGAGGTATCATCAGGCAACATCACCGTGACAAGGTTATTGAGGAAAGGAGGATAGGACAACAAATAAGTGAATCTGTACGATGGTACAATGGGGTTGCAGCTGGCAATCCCAATCATTATGGTGAAGAGAAGGTGGCCTCGGGAGAGAATCAGTAATAACGAGAATTCGTCGTGGATACAAATATCTATGGAGATTCGGAATGGAAACAACAGTTGAGCAGCGGAGTTGCAGAATCTGCAGTGAGTGATGGACACCGCCTTGACCACTACCGGAGAGTGTGTGGACAATTAAGAGGCATTAGAAACATGTGTAGAATAATGAACCCCCACATTTTTTGAGTTAGAAAAATACTACTTGTCAAATATTGATGCTGTTCTTAAAAGATTCCCCCATTTTGCACCAGCCAGATAACTTAAGATTTTAAGGGTTGACAGATGTTAATCTTCTAGTTTGAGGAGCTGTTCACTTGAGACAGTTAAGCAAGTCCCAGCTGTGTCTGGGTACAAGTGACAGGATAAACAACGTAGCGGGGTTTCTTCCTATTGGGGAGTGTTGTACATACTGCTTTAGTGGTGTGTCCACTCACAGGATGAGTGGTGCTGCCCAATAAACTCGCCCCTCGGGACAAAATTAAAAAAAAAAATGCCAGACCAATGATGATACCTTTTAAGATATTAGTTCTCTCTACGGTGGAAAATTGTTGCATGATAACAGCCCCATTAAAAAGTGAAGAAATATGATGATTTGGAGAACCTGCAAAGATCTTTCACTGCCCAAATCCACTCAATAAAAAAATTTGCATTTTTTTAAATCTGTCTTCTCTAGAGCTCAGGCGGGAGATAAATAATAATTTAAATTAGGAAAATATTACATTGACTGGTTCCAAATCTACACAAGGAAATAACACCACGTGAGGAAAGGTGGCATAACAATAAGTACAAAATAACCCCCGTTGAAAAGAGGTGCAACAGGTACGCTACGACAACAATAAGGGCCAAGACTGACCAACACTCCATCTAACGTGAGGGACACAGCTGGCCGACCTCTCACAGTGCTCAAAAGAGAACTCAATGAACACCTCCAAATGATACCTGATCAAGAGAGCTGTGATTCATACGTCAGGTTGTGAGCAGCTGCGTCTAACAGCCTGGTTGACCAGACCACCAACCAGGAGGCCTGGTCAGAGACCGGGTCGTGGAGACTTTGATCCTCGGAACGAACGCACGATAACCAGCTATATTTGACACAAACCAACAATATCCTGAACCAAGTGGATACTAGCATCATGCACTGCAACAGTATTTTACAGCTTGTGAACAATAGCAGAATGTACTGCAACAGCAGCTAGGATCATATGGATACTAGCATCATGTACTGCAACACTATCTTGAAGCATGTGTACACTATCGTCGTGCATTTCAACAATATCTTGGAACATGTGGACAATACCATCAAGCACTGCAAATATCATTTTTGAGCAAATAGACACTAGCATCCTGCACTGCAACAATATCTCGGAGCATATAGACACTAGCATCCTGCACTGCAACAATATCTCGGAGCATATAGACACTAGCATCCTGCACTGCAACAATATCTCGGAGCATATAGACACTAGCATCCTGCACTGCAACAATATCTCGGAGCATATAGACACCAGCATCCTGCACTGCAACAATATCTGGGAGCATATAGACACCATCATCCTGCACTGCAACAATATCTCGGAGCATCAAAGGGACTAGAGTGTGGAGGTGAAGGCTTGGAGGAGAGAGAGAGAGAACAGTTCCTCCCAGCGCTCTCCCGCCGCCACCATCCCCGGCGGTGACGGTGGTGGGTATAACTGAGCAGAGAGGGGCACGGCTGGGTGTGGGTGGTGGGGGCGGGGCAGAGTGGTCGAGTGGGCGTGGCAGAGTGGTGTGGTGGGTGTGGCCTGCCCGCCCTCTGCTCCGCCCTACTCCACCGCGGAATGCACTGTATCGCCCTCGTCACAGTTGCCACAACTTCAAGCGATTATTATCACCGTTCTTCCGCCGGCACCCGGGGATTATACCACTTTATTATATTATTAAACTCTTTTATAAGACCTTGTGAAAATATTTACTATAATTGCAAAGGTGGTTTTCAAATAATAAATATCAAAATGGTATCAGTGTAAAGTATTCATATGAGGAGTGTTCTGGTCACTGTGGAGAGAGAATACTTTACCACCAGGGAGGGTATTATGAGCCCCACACATGTTGCTTACCCCATGGTTACCTTTTAGTTCCCTTCATTTATGTACCTTATACCCAGCCTGAGTGGTAGTCGACCCCATGCCCATTCTGAGTGGTAGTCGACCCCATGCCCATCCTGAACAGCAGTCGACCCCATACCCATCCTGAATGGAGTCGACCCCATACCTATACTGAATGGTAGTCGACCCCATACCCAGCCTGAATGGTAGTTGACCCCATACCCAGCCTGAATGGTAGTCGACCCCATACCCATCCTGAATGGTAGTCGACCTCATGCCCATCCTGAACAGCAGTCGACCCCATACCTATCCTGAATAGTAGTCGACCCTATGCCCATCCTGAATGGTAGCTCGACCCCATACCTATCCTGAATGGTAGTCGACCCCATACCCATCCTGAATGGTAGTTCGACCCCATACCCATCCTGAATGGTAGTTCGACCCCATACCCATCCTGAATGGTAGTTCGACCCCATACCCAGCCTGAATGGTAGTCGACCCCATACCCATCCTGAATGGTAGTTCGACCCCATACCCATCCTGAATGGTAGTTCGACCCCATACCCATCCTGAATGGTAGTTCGACCCCATACCCATCCTGAATGGTAGTTCGACCCCATACCCATCCTGAATGGTAGTTCGACCCCATACCCATCCTGAATGGTAGTCGACCCCATACCTATCCTGAATGGTAGCTCGACCCCATACCTATCCTGAATGGTAGCTCGACCCCATACCCATCCTGAATGGTAGTCAACCCCATACCCATCCTGAATGGTAGCTCGACCCCGTACCCATCCTGAATGGTAGTCGACCCCATACCTATTCTGAATGGTAGCTCGACCCCATACCCATCCTGAATGGTAAACGACCCAAAACCCACCCTGAATGGTAGTCGACTCCATACCCATCCTGAATGGTAGACGACCCCATACCCATCCTGAATGGTAGACGACCCTATATCCATCCTGAATGGTAGACGACCCTATACCCATCCTGAATGGTAGTCGACCCCCCCTTACCCATCCTGAATGGTAGTCGACCCCCCCTTACCCATCCTGAATGATAGTCGACCCCCCTATACCCATCCTGAATGGTAGTCGACCTCATACCCATCCTGAATGGTAGTCGACCCCCCCTTACCCATCCTGAATGGTAGTCGACCCCCCCTTACCCATCCTGAATGGTAGTCGACCCCCCCTTACCCATCCTGAATGATAGTCGACCCCCCTATACCCATCCTGAATGGTAGTCGACCTCATACCCATCCTGAATGGTAGTCGACCTCATACCCATCCTGAATGGTAGTCGACCCCCCTTACCCATCCTGAATGATAGTCGACTCCCCTATACCCATCCTGAATGGTAGTCAGTGGGGGGGGGGGGGAAGAGACATGCTTGGGCAAAGTTTAACAATAGATCAACATTTCAACCTTGTTATATCAATGACATTTGCTAAGATTTGCCCCCTGGGGAAAAGGAAGGGGGTAAGTAAGTATTCGTAAAAAGGCGATGAGTCACAGTAACGTGGCTAAAGTAAGTTGACCAGACCACACACTAGAAGGTGAAGGGACGACGACGTTTCGGTCCGCCCTGGACCATTCTCAAGTCGATTGTGAATGGTCCAGGACGGACCGAAACGTCGTCGTCCCTTCACCTTCTAGTGTGTGGTCTGGTCAACTATTCGTAAAAAGCCGTCTTATCCTTTGTTCTTGTTACGACCCTGGGTTCTTCAGTGGAAACCAGAGGTCAAAATTTAACTAAATAAGCTACGTTAGAGTAGCAAAACGCAACTCGATGTGTCTTTGTTTGTATCTTCCCTGCCAGACGTAAGACTATTCTTGTTTCTCAAAGAGCATTTAAAGACTGAGCTGGGGGTTGATTATTAAATAATAACATAGGCACCAACTATGTTTATTAATACTTTAATCATTTGTAAAGTAACAATACGTTGCATAGGGGAAGATTTTTAATGTGCTTAGCTGCACGATCAATTAGGCTCTTCCCGGCACCACACGAATGCGGGAGGCTGATCTGGGCTGAAGCGGCCTTCTCTGGTTGCTGGCTGTGGTGAAAGGAACCTCCTCCTTCCTCTTCGTTTCCTTATTTCTGTGTCTTGTTCAAGAAGAGTATATACTGAGTACATTATTCAATCTCTGGCATACTCATGTTCTATGTGTAGAGTAGTATATTTTGAGTGTAGTAGGTGTTTTTAGAGGTTATATTACTAGTTATTCTAAAGGGGGTTCCATTGGAACCACGTGGTCCCCCTACCCTAAGCTGACTCTAACTTCAAGTAATTCAATAGTAGAGCTTTACCCTAGCTTGTGTTCAGTGTAAAACCTTGTATCCTGCTTATGTGGACCAAGGCTTTTAACGTAAGGTAGTGTGGTAAAGTTATTATTATTATTGGTGTGAATGTATATGGGGGGCTGTTAAGGGGTTAATAAATAAGTACATGAATTATAAGAGTATCGTTCTTCCTGTGTAGGAGATCTTGATCATTCCCTAGACTGACCTTGTTGTGTAGCCAAGTAAGAACATAAGAACAAAGGTAACTGCAGAAGGCCTATTGGCCCATACGAGGCAGCTCCTATTCTATAACCACCCAATCCCACTCATATACTTGTCCAACCCGTGCTTGAAACAATCGAGGGACCCCACCTCCACAATGTTACGCGGCAATTGGTTCCACAAATCAACAACCCTGTTACTGAACCAGTATTTACCCAAGTCTTTCCTAAATCTAAACTTATCCAATTTATATCCATTGTTTCGTGTTCTGTCCTGTGTTGATACTTTTAATACCCTATTAATATCCCCCCGGTTATGTCCATTCATCCACTTGTAAACCTCTATCATGTCACCCCTAACTCTTCGCCTTTCCAGTGAATGCAACTTAAGCTTTCTTAATCTTTCTTCATATGAAAGATTTCTAATTTGGGGAATTAACTTAGTCATCCTACGCTGGACACGTTCAAGTGAATTTATATCCATTCTATAATATGGCGACCAAAACTGAACTGCATAATCTAAATGGGGCCTAACTAGAGCAAGATATAGCTTGAGAACCACACCAGGTGTCTTGTTACTAACGCTGCGATTAATAAATCCAAGTGTCCGATTTGCCTTATTACGAACATTTATGCATTGATCCTTTTGTTTTAAATTCTTACTAATCATAACTCCCAGATCCCTTTCGCAATCCGACTTCGCAATCACAACACCATCTAGCTCGTATCTTGTAACTCTATCATCATTACCTAACCTCAGAACTTTACATTTATCAGCATTAAACTGCATCTGCCAATCCTTTGACCATTTCAAAACCCTATCTAGATCAACTTGAAGTGATAGTGAGTCCTCCTCCGAATTAATTTCCCTACCGATTTTCGTATCATCGGCAAATTTGCAAATGTTGCTACTCAAACCTGAATCTAAATCATTTATATATATTATAAACAACAGAGGTCCCAGGACAGAGCCTTGAGGCACTCCACTTACAACATTTTCCCACTCTGACTTGATTCCATTTATACTAACTCTCTGTTTCCTTTGGTATAGCCATGCCCTAATCCAGCTTAATATAGCACCCCCAATACCATGAGACTCTATTTTTTTAATCAGTCTTTCATGTGGCACTGTATCAAAAGCTTTGCTAAAGTCAAGGTATACAACATCGCAATCCTTACCACTATCAACTGCCTCAACAATGCTAGAATAAAAAGATAACAAATTTGTTAAACATGAACGGCCATTTATAAAACCATGTTGCGACTCAATTATTAATTTATGTTTTTCAAGATGAAGACGAATTTTATTTGCTATTATTGTTTTTCAAGATGAAGACGAATTTTATTTGCTATTATAATGCTAGTAGTCAGCACTACTTCTAGTTTCCATGGGGGCCGGGCCTTACTGATCTCCCCAAATAGATACATCTTTATTCTGACTGACCTTACCCCTGAATAGCACTAGATTCCCCATAGTACAGACTCTCTTCTTATTTAACAGTTCTCTTCCTCTTAATACCACCCCAGAAGGCCTTTTTTTTTAATTTTAAAGAGTTCGTTAATGAGCTTCATTTTCAACTTTTCATTCACTCTTATTTCTTAGTTCTCAACAACTCTTTAACTGTTCTCTAACGTCATGGCTTGGTCGTCTTACTCCTTGTTGCCTCTACAGCACAGAAGCTTGTTTTTGAGGAGCAATTTTCCGCAAAAAAGGGTTATTGATCTATGGAACAAATTACCGGATAACATAATAGAACTGGGATCATTGGATTGCATCAAACGTAGATTAGACAATTATATTAATAAGTTTGGGTGAATATAAATAGGAGTAGCCTTGTATTTGGCAATAGTAGTTGCCTCGTATGGGCCAGTAGGAGCTGCCTCGTATGGGCCAATAGGAGCTGCCTGGTATGGGACAATAGGAGCTGCCTTGTATGGACCATAAGAACATAAGAACATAAGAACAAAGGTAACTGCAGAAGGCCTATTGGCCCATACGAGGCAGCTCCTATTCTATAACCACCCAATCCCACTCATATACTTGTCCAACCCGTGCTTGAAACAATCGAGGGACCCCACCTCCACAATGTTACGCGGCAATTGGTTCCACAAATCAACAACCCTGTTACTGAACCAGTATTTACCCAAGTCTTTCCTAAATCTAAACTTATCCAATTTATATCCATTGTTTCGTGTTCTGTCCTGTGTTGATACTTTTAATACCCTATTAATATCCCCCCGGTTATGTCCATTCATCCACTTGTAAACCTCTATCATGTCACCCCTAACTCTTCGCCTTTCCAGTGAATGCAACTTAAGCTTTGTTAATCTTTCTTCATATGAAAGATTTCTAATTTGGGGAATTAACTTAGTCATCCTACGCTGGACACGTTCAAGTGAATTTATATCCATTCTATAATATGGCGACCAAAACTGAACTGCATAATCTAAATGGGGCCTAACTAGAGCAAGATATAGCTTGAGAACCACACCAGGTGTCTTGTTACTAACGCTGCGATTAATAAATCCAAGTGTCCGATTTGCCTTATTACGAACATTTATGCATTGATCCTTTTGTTTTAAATTCTTACTAATCATAACTCCCAGATCCCTTTCGCAATCCGACTTCGCAATCACAACACCATCTAGCTCGTATCTTGTAACTCTATCATCATTACCTAACCTCAGAACTTTACATTTATCAGCCTTAAACTGCATCTGCCAATCCTTTGACCATTTCAAAACCCTATCTAGATCAACTTGAAGTGATAGTGAGTCCTCCTCCGAATTAATTTCCCTACCGATTTTCGTATCATCGGCAAATTTGCAAATGTTGCTACTCAAACCTGAATCTAAATCATTTATATATATTATAAACAACAGAGGTCCCAGGACAGAGCCTTGAGGCACTCCACTTACAACATTTTCCCACTCTGACTTGATTCCATTTATACTAACTCTCTGTTTCCTTTGGTATAGCCATGCCCTAATCCAGCTTAATATAGCACCCCCAATACCATGAGACTCTATTTTTTTAATCAGTCTTTCATGTGGCACTGTATCAAAAGCTTTGCTAAAGTCAAGGTATACAACATCGCAATCCTTACCACTATCAACTGCCTCAACAATGCTAGAATAAAAAGATAACAAATTTGTTAAACATGAACGGCCATTTATAAAACCATGTTGCGACTCAATTATTAATTTATGTTTTTCAAGATGAAGACGAATTTTATTTGCTATTATAGATTCGAGTAACTTTCCCACAATAGACGTTAGGCTAATTGGTCGATAGTTAGACGCAAGTGATCTATCTCCTTTCTTAAAAACTGGTATCACATTAGCAACTTTCCAAAACTCTGGCACTCTGCCTGACTCTATTGATTTATTAAATATGGTTGACAGTGGGTCACAAAGCTCCTCTTTGCATTCTTTAAGCACCCTAGCAAACACTTCATCCGGCCCTGGGGATTTGTTTGGTTTGAGTTTTACTATTTGTTTAAGAACATCCTCCCTGGTAACTGCTAAACTCGTCAACCTGTCCTCGTCCCCACCCACATAGACTTGTTCGGCTGAAGGCATATTGTTAAGTTCCTCTTTAGTAAATACAGATACAAAATATTTATTAAAAATACTACTCATCTCTTCATCACTCTCTGTTATTTGACCTGTCTCAGTTTTTAATGGACCTATCCTTTCCCTAGTCTTAGTACGATATAACTGAAAAAACCCTTTAGGATTTGTCTTTGCTTGCCCTGCTATGCGAACTTCATAGTTTCTTTTTGCTTTCCTTATCTCTTTTTTAACATTTCTAACCAGTTGTACGAATTCCTGTTCTAAAGTGACCTCCCCATTTTTAATCCTTTTGTACCAAGCTCTCTTTTTACCTATAAGGTTCTTCAAATTCTTTGTTATCCACTTTGGGTCATTAGTATACGATCTATTCAATTTGTATGGTATACTACGTTCCTGTGCTTTGTTTAGAATATTCTTAAATAAGTTATATATTGAATCCACATCGAAATCCCCATTTAAGTCACCTATCGCTGGGTTCATGTCTCGCTCCAAGACCGGCCCACACCCCATACCCAAGCCATTCCAATCAATTTTTTGATTGGAATATTTTGACCAATATTACTTTTTTCTGGTACAGTATTACTTTTAATTTTAAGTTTTTATGGAACTCGAATTCCCACTTCGATGACTGGCAAGGCATTTGCCTGTAAAACATATTACACTATTTCCCGAATTACACTTAAAGCAATGATCTTAAATTGATCCAAGTCATCCATTCTTCTAAAGTCTATTTTCAGGAAAAAAGAAACACTGCTTCCAGGTATTGTCTAATAATAACTTTTTGGAACCCTCGGGGTTCCACAATTATCTTCTAGTAACTTATTATTTAACGCTTTACATAGTATATATTTACAAGGACATGCACATTATAATTAGATACCCACAATCAGATACTGTCAACATATATTATTCTAAAATCCAGCACCTGTTCACCCACACACTGGGTGAATAGCTGGGATACGAGGACGGAGAGAGGGAACGGTGTCCATCAACTTGGACGTTCGGGGATCGAACGCCGACCCTGATGGACGTTGCTGAGTTTTCTTTTTTTGGGCCAAGACCGTCAGCAGTTTCAAAGCGTTGTATGACAAAGAGTGCTGGGAAGACGGGACACCACGAGCGTAGCTCTCATCCTGTAACTACACTTAGGTAATTACACTTAGGTAATTACACTAGATGGAGGGTACCTGGCAATTTCCAGGTCTTCCCCCACACACCCTCCCTGTCTCTCTTCACAGACACACTTTCCCTCTTCCCCCTTACTGTAACAATCTTCAATAATCACTGCCTTCATTTCTGTAAACATCTTCACACCATCTACATTCCCCCCCCAAACACCCTCCCCCATCTCCCAGCAACATGCCCTCCCCATATCACCCCTCCCACCAACACTCCATAAATTTATCCAACAATTTATTCTTAGTCTCTTCCTGGCACACATGCTATTTACCCATCTCCTCCCTCCATGATCACATGAGCCCTCCCCCCCCTTCCTACCTCCGTGATCACACGTAGGCTTCATAAAAAGTATAACATCTGCGGCGTATGAGAGGCTGGCTAACATCAGAACTGCCTTCAGGAACCTCTGCAAGAAATCCTTCAAAACCTTGTATACCACATATGTAAGACTAATCCTGGAATATGCGGCCACAGCATGGAGCCCGTACCATGTCAAGCACAAGATGAAGCTGGAAAAAGTTCAGAGGTATATGCCACTAGGATAGTCCCAGAACTAAGAGGCATGAGTTATAAGGAAAGGTTGCGTGAAATGCACCTCACGATGCTGGAAGACAGAAGAGTAAGGGGAGACATGATCACTATCTACAAAATTCCCAGAGGAATTGACAGGGTAGATAAGGATAAACTGTTTAACACGGGTGGTACGTGAACAAGGAAACACAGGTAGAAACTGAGTACCCAAATGAGCCACAGGGACGTCAGAAAAAACTTTTTCAGTGTCAGAGTAGTTAACATGAATGTTACCTGTAATTAGGGAAAAGATTTAATGGATTAAGTAGACTTATCTCCTTAAGCTAATGAGAGCTTGGAACGAGTATATTGTTGACACAATATACCCGTTACAGGTGGAATGCATTAGGCAGTGATGTGGTGGAGGCAGACTCCATACACAGTTTCAAATGTAGATATGATAAGAGCCCAGTAGGCTCAGGACTCTGTACACCAGTTGATTGACAGTTGAGAGGCAGGATAAAAAGAGCCAGAGCTCAACCCCCGCAAGCACAACTAGGTTAGTACAACTAGGCGAGTACACGAGCCTTTCCACTCCCTCTCCTCCCTCCATGATCACACGAGCCCTTGCCTCCCCCTCCTCCCTACCCACATACACCTTTTTTGACATATCTAATCCTGCCCTGTCAACACATGCCCTTCCACCGCCTCTCCCTGTCCACACACTCCTCTTCCCCATCAATATGACCAAAAGATTGCACCCCACAATGAAAATCTCTCATTAGAACATTTGTTTTCAAAATCAATATCTTAATTCACTTCTTTTTTTTTTTAATTAAGATACGAGGTACATCTGCATTAGTGCAGCTCTTAATTCACTATTATTTAAAGTAATGTTAAAGTCTACGGACTTGGTACTGAACATTTCACATCCACAGACTTCGTGAAGGAGGGGCATTGGGGACGTGCCCCTTTCTGGGAGGCACTGGGGCGACTCTGATCCCCTTAAGTTACTACCAATAAAATTATCATTAACCTTGTTAAAGGGCTCGTCAGAGAGCGGGCCATGGGGACCTTGACCCCCCGGAATCAACACAAGGTAACCGTCAACACGAGGTTCTGTATCCATCCATCTACCCATATGTGCTTGATGGGGTTCTGGGAGTTCTTCTACTCCCCAAGCCCATCCTTATTTTATCCATCTACATTCGTCTATCCATCCATTCATCTATCCATATATCTATTCATCAACCTACTCATCTTTCTATCCATCTACCTACTTATTTATCTATCCATCCATCTACCTACTCATCTATCAATCACACAATCCATCCATCTGTCCATCCACCTACTTATCTTTCCATCCATATATCTATCCATCTATTTATTCCTCTATCCATCTATCTGCTCATCTATACCTCTATTCATCAATTCATCTATCAGATGTCTTTGTCTCGATCTTTGTCTGTCTAATGTATGGGTGGTCGCCAGTAAAAGGACCTGAGAGTACTGTGAAATACTTCAAAAAAAAATAGTTACCCCTTACTCTGATAAAGGGCTATCTTTAAAGGTTGGGAAACCTTTGAAGCTGTAGAAGATTTAGCCATTTTATGTGAGTACAAGCAAATTCAATATTATTTCTATTATACAGCAAGAAATTTATGTTAATTTATCCAAGATCAGTGAATAATGTGCACATTACTATAAGAAAAAAAATTGGTTATGTCATCACCATTAATCTCCACTCCAGTCAACCCATCACTATCATCATCCATCACCACCTTTTCCATCTAAATAACAATGCTTCATCAACTATAATCTTTCAAGTTAACAAGTGGATCAAAATTCCTCATATTGGTGAATACGGACAAACTAGTAATGTCGAATTTCTGCAACAATATTTAATTCCCCCCCCCCCCCTAGATTTTCAGGATGCTGAACTACATATCCGGACACAACAGGTTATTCGTTCAGTCTCGTCCCAAGGGGTTTGGAAAGCATGTGGCCTTCTGTGTGACATCATCATATAATTACCTAAATGTAGTTACAAGATGAGAGCTATGCTTGCGGTATCCCAGTACTCTTTGTGGTATTAGTCTTTAAGGTCTATAAGATTAGTCTCAGGCTCTTTAGTCGCAGTGGCGTAGTGGTAAGACGCTCGCCTAGCATTTCATGAGCACTTTGTCCTGGGTTCACACACATACGATATGATATGGTGATATGCTTCTTGAGATCTGGTGCCCATATCTCAAGAAGCACATAAATAACTGGAAAAAGTGCAAAGGCATGCTACATAAATTGAAAAACAAGAGTTACGAGGAGAGGCTAGAGGCGTTAAATATGTCAAAAGTAGAAGATAGAAGAAAAAGAGGCGATATGATCACCACTTACAAAATAATAACAGAAATCGACCAAATCAACAAAGAGGAATCCCTGAAACTATCAACTTCAAGAACAAGAGGACACAGATTCAACTGAAGGAAACAAAGGTGCCAAAAAATATTAGAAAGTTTTCTTTTGCAAACAGAATGTTAGAGGGTTGGAACAATTTAAGTGAGGTGGTGGTGGAAGCCAAAACTCAGTTTTAAAGAGTTATATGACAAAGAGTACTGGGAAGAAGGGACACCATAAGTAGTTACAGTCATCCTGTAACTAAGGTAATTAACACACACACACACACACACTTAGGCACTAGGAGACTCAAACTGTCACCCCACCAGTGTGAGGCAGAAGCTCTACCATTGTACTATGAGACTAGCCGTGAGATAGGAAACATTTCAGAGGCAACCAACTGCTGCCCAACATAAATTTTATACTTTCCCGGCTTGCTACTGAGTACATAGAAATAAGTGATCCACAGCCATATGGGAACATCAATTCATCCAGCCTAAATGACTCACAATTATGCCAATAATTTCCACAAGCATTACTTCAATCAATTCCTGTGATCACTGCAATAAATTCAAGTGTCAATTAAATTTATTCCAATCACTTTGATAAATTTCACAGGTATCACTTCATTTAAATTGTTCAGGTATCACCAATAAATTGTTTGAGCATCTTTTTAATTTATTTTTCAGGCATCACTTAAATCAATTGTTTAGGCAACCCTTTAATAAATTGTTTAGGCATCCCTTTAATAAATTCCTCAGGCATTACTTTAATAAATTCCAGTTTTCACTTGAAATAAATCCTTCAGGCATCATTCCAACAAATTCAATGCTTCAGTTTGTTCTCCACATTTGGTTGTACAAAAATCTCCCTTTACCTAGGGTATACTTGGAATATATTCCTGGTATACTCCCGAAGCCTATCACAGTAGTCTACTTCTTTGGCTCACAACTGAGGGACCCAAAATGGTTGACCACATGTCCTATTACCTGATGCTTCTGTTCACCTAGCAGTCAAATAGGTATCTGAAAGCTAGGCAATTGTTTTGGGTTACATTCTTGGTATGGCTAGTAATTGGGCTGGGGAAGGAGGGGTAAAGAGGGGGACACAAACCTTAGTCCAGTCCTGTCCCTGACAATAGGGAATTAATTATTACACATTCTCGCATCTTTTCATCACAACATTCAATCATCATCTTTGCCCTCAACCCTTCCTCGAAATCACACTTTCACAAAATTACTTTTGTACTTGAGGTTATCTTGAGATTCTTGAGATGATTTCGGGGTTTTTTTGTGTCCCGCGGCCCGGTCCTCGACCAGGCCTCCACTCCCAGGAAGCAGCCCATGACAGCTGACTAACACCCAGGTACCTATTTTACTGCTAGGTAACAGGGGCATAGGGTGAAAGAAACTCTGCCCAATGTTTCTCGCCGGCGCCTGGGATCGAACCCAGGACCTCAGGATCCACATTTTCTAAAGTTCAATGTACCTTGCCCTCAACATTAAGACCTTAAACATTCCTAAGATTAACATTCATTAAAGGTTTCTTCATATTTTGACAACCTCATTATCTTCAAATTTGTTGTGCAATTACAAATGTCGCAAGGATTTTAACTCTGCAAACATAATTAAACGTTTATGATAAACAAAGATAATAATACTTTTCATTAAAAAGCTGAGGGTTAGAGTTAAGTCAACCACATAATCAGCGAGGAATGAGATAACTGCGGATGAAACAGGTACAACAAATTTATTTTTAAACTTGGCCTTATACAAGAAGTGGAAAGTAATCTTGACACCCCAATTTAAAATATACCTGTCCCATATTTATTTTGTAATACTATATTTAATATAATAGTATATATTTATTTTTTAAATATTTTTTACTTATAAAGTGGTTTTATTTCTCAGATTTTAGTTCCTTGCATATTTGGGTTCTGTGAACCTTGAAGTTTGGATCTGATGTACCGAGGTTTTCCTTCGTGTTCAGTTAAAAAGACTTTTAGCCATGCAATTGCATTCAGGGCTGGTTCACTTTTTTGCCAGCTTCCATTCTGCTTTGGTAACTATGGCATTTGTGTCTGTTTCTCAGCCCAAATAATCTGCCTAGATTTTCTGCAATGCAATGACTTAACTGTGAGTGTATTTCTGAGCTTGCTGGTGGTTTGTACAGGTACATCTCCAGGTCATTTGGTCATTTCAACTCTCCTCTTCTGCAAGTGAAGTATTATGGGTGTTGGCAGCAGTTGGAGAGTCTTTTCAGCTGCTGCAACTTAATGCTTCAACCTAAGTCTCATGCTTCAACACAGACTTTAAGACAGGCTTTATTATACATAGAAATCACAGTAACGTGATGTACAGTATATCAATGATTAAATCCATAGAAGCTGTGATGAGGATTTGAACCTATGTGCTGGGTATTCCCTGATGCACACTGTAGACGACTACGCCATAATATGGTCAAAAGAATTTAAACCTGGGGTTCTGCTGAACCCACGAGGATTCCTGAGGTTTCCACTGAAGCTGAATCAGGATGTCACACAATTCAGGATGTCACACATGTACTCTGGTGCTGTCATCCAGATCGTAAAATATTAGGAAACTCCTGTTTGCCTCCTGCCTCCATATTTCCATTTGGGGCAGTGGTGGGAGTCATTCCCAAGTGTGGGCAAGAGTACTATACTGAGCCTGCTCCGAAGAGGAGGCACAATTATGCCAATAAATTCCACAAGCATTACTTCAATCAATTCCTGTGATCACTGCAATAAATTCAAGTGTCACTTAAATTTATTCCAATCATTATTCCAGCCACTCACCCGATGGATGTTATTCCGACTCGTGCAGGAGTCTGGAAACGGGGAATTATGTGAAATCCTGGTTCGACTTCAGTGGAAGCCTCAGGAATTCTCATGGGTTCAACAGAACTCCAGGTTTAAATTCTTTTGACCATGTCGTGGCGTAGTCATCTAAAGTGTGAATCTAGGTATCCATCCAGTGCATGGGTTCAAATCCTCATCATGGCTCTTGTGGATTTTCTCACAGGCTTTATTATTCTTCTTCAAACTCCCAGATGTGCTATTAGTTCAGGTGGACTTGGTACCAGTATTTCCTTTCCTCTCCAGTTCATCGGGCTCCCTCTCTTTGATCCGACATTTCTCATAGCTTTGCTAGTTCAAATCAAATCAAATCAAATCAAATGTTTATTTAGGTAAGGTACATACATACAAGAGATTTTACAAAGAGTGATGGATTTATAGTTAGGGCTTGTACATACAATGCCTAAAGCCACTATTACGCAAAGCGTTTCGGGCATGAAAAACTTAAATGACTAAAGCTTAATACTAATTGAGAATAAAGAGTAAAATGAAAACATGGAATGAAAACATAGCTGAAAAAGCAGCACAAATACAATTCTGTCGACAAACAGCGACACAGTTCTCCAGAGCTGTGTGCCCTTGATACTTGGGCATTCTTTTTCCAGTCCCTCAGTCCCAAAACAGCCCTGGGATGTTTTGAATTGGTATCCCATGGTGTTCAGGCTGGGTTCTGTGCATTTTCAGTCTACATACAGTACCCTTTTTTGAGTGGTGATTCGGCTACTGCATTTCTCCCTTCAATAATCATCAAATTGGCACTTGTTTTATTCTTTTTTCTCATTTCTGCTATAAAGTCCTGTAAAATCATTTAACCCATTTAAATTTAGGGTCCCAGTAGTACAGTACTTGACTGTACTACCAGGTTCAAATCCTGGGCAGGACAAAAATGGTTGGGTGCATTTCCTATCACCTAATGGTCTGTTCACCTAGCAGCAAATAGATACTAAGGAGTTAGTTAGCTTGTTGTGGGGGGGTTGCATCCTGGGGAGGGTCAGTAATTCAACCTTGGGAGGAACATCGATATAAGCCACACAGTGGCTTATATTGAAATATATACGGTGGCTGCCTGTCCCTTGACACAATGAATTATCAATGAGTTAAATTCTGTGTGGTTAGGGCCAATTGTAAAGACCACTTACTTCACCTCACTTTTCACTAGTTAACACAATGTCCTCTTGCTTTTCTAATATTCACAATCATTTCCCAGAGATTTTAGCTACACTTAACTATCATTTTGACAAGTCTTGCAAAAACATTCCATGCAAAATGTGAATTAATGCAACTGCAGGAGTCAACAATGATTTGACCACTGGTGGTGTTCACAATAGAAAGATTAGACAACATCCCAATACCCACACAAATGTTTGAAGCAGGGCAAGAGAATAAATTAAAGAACAGTTACATAATATGCAAAATAATTAGGAAGAGCACTGAGAAACAAAAAGCTTTAAAATGTGGATGGTGTGGATGGAATTCAATCCAAAGTCATAAAGGAGCTGGAAGATAAACTGTCTACCACTGAAACAAGGAATAGTTTTGCTTTATTGGAAATATGCAAACACCACTCCTATTAAAAAAAAAAAAAAAGGCAAAATGAGCTCAGTAGAAAACTACTACCTGATCAACCTAACCTCACATATCTGCAAGCTCATAAAGAGAATCTTCGACAAAATCACTGAGGCATGCACTGGATATTCCTTTTCTCTTTTTGGGCATGCGTTGGGTATTCTCCTTTCACTATTCCTTTCCCTTTTCCTAGGTATTCTAACAAACTCTTTTTGTTATATACATCAATGACAAAGATGAGAATATTACAAACCACATATTTAAATTTGCAGGTGACACTAAGGTCTATGGTAAACTAAAAAGTGAAAATGATATTGAAGCCTTACAAAGAGATCTACATGAACTCCACAAATGGTCTGAAGACTGGCAAATGCAATTTAATATTGAAAAATGTAAGGCCATGCATGTGGGGAATAACAGTGCACATCACAACTACCAAATCAACAACATTACCTTGTAGCAGCTTGATGAAGATAAGGAACTTGGAGTCAGAATCCACCGGTCAATAAAACCAGCGTTGAATGTAAGGAAACGCCATTTTCTGGGTGAGTCCCGGAGGCTCCACAGAGCTATCCAGGCTGATATGGATATCCCTGACTTTGGCATCAGTCGATGTGGGTGGAGTTCTAGGTCTACTGAGGACCACGAGCCAGAACCTAGCCCCCTCAGAGAGGCAAGAGGAGCAATGGCCTATAGACATGCACATGTCATTTGAGAGCATTATATATCTGCCATCGACCAGGACAGGCAGCCAGAAAGGTAAGCACCCCAAAACAAACCCTATTCTGATTAAAAACAACGAAAATATACAAACGAATGGACAGAACTCCCCAAATGAAAACGAGCAAACACGTATAATGTCACATGAGCCACGCCACATGTCTGCACAGCTCCCCCCCCCCTCCATTCCTGGGAGGGGGAAGGGGAAGCCCCAGAACCCCGCGCCGGTGATCCACCCTGCAGTTCTGAGGCTGGATATCAAAATACGCAAAAACCGCCGACCGGAGGGTGGGAGGGTTGCTGGGGAGCTCCGGGACTCACCCAGAAAATGGTGTTTCATTACATTCAACACTGGTTTTCTAGGGGGGGGTCTGCTATGGCTCCCTGGAGCTACTTCACCAAAGACTAAAAAAGGGGGCCTTATCCGGGAGGCATACGTTGCTCTACATCTTAACTCAAAGTCGAGACCCAAAGTAACACAGGCCCAACTAGGTCCAGGAATGTTAATGAGGTAGCATGCAGCCAGGACCCTGATTGACCACCAAAAACCCGTGCCCAAATGTCAGCCCAGGACATGTTACCAAAGACGGCAGCATTAGCAGCAAACTTACGAACGTCATGGGCACGGGGATGGACTTCAGGCAGGCTAGACTTAATAACTCTATGGACAACCTGAGACACACGTACCCACGAACAGGGAAGAAGAGAAACCGGATCAATCCAAAGCGCGTCCCCGGACACAGAAGCTGTGGTGCGCAAATAACAGCGTAGGGCCGCAACCGGACACAACACATAATGTACCCCCGGCCTGATCAAGCAAGCACCTACAACCCAAGGACCCCTCTGGAAAGCAGCAGTCTCATTCTAAGACATTCGCCCCACCGGCTCCCGGGGCCGGTGGAGCGCCCGGGGCAGGGCGCACGAGTTGCCAAGAATATATTTTTGTTCATTTTTTGCACACAGTTCCAAATACATTTTATTTATTTTTACATGCTAATCCTATGTATAATGAACACGTACACTATATTATGGCAGTAAAACATCCGTACTGTCCAAGGACACTGTTACGTGCATGACACTTGTGTACACATTTGCACATATTTACCATGTATTATGCTAATTTATGTATATATACAATCTATTTACAGACTATACACTGTCACACACTATATACATTCACCATCAACACATTCAGAACACCGCGAGTGTGAGCAGCCACACCCAGACAGCCCTTCCTCACTCCTCCAACATTGTATTCGCCAACATTGCTCCTCTCATCATACAGTTATTCACACCAATGTTTCATGTTCATTTATGTATATTTACAACATATGTACACACTATACACTATCACACACTATATACATTTACCGTCAACACATTCAGAACATCGAGAGTGTGAGCAGCCACACCCAGACAGGCCCTCCCTCACTCCAACATCTTACTTGCCAACATTGCTCCTCACACCATACTGTTATTGTTTTTATTACACTATTTACACATGTTATATATACTTATCTACATGTTTTATTTACCAGAACTATGCAAGTAAGCCGGTATTGTGTCCAAACAGTACAGTGGCCACCATTCACTGCATGAGAAATCACACAGCAGACAGCAGACGACGCTGCGATTACGACGTCACCTCCCTCACCAAAATAGCTCCACTCAACATACTCCTGTTGCTGTTATTACACTATATACACACACACACTGTATATACCCATGTACATTACCCATGTACATGTGTGTTCCCCATAGCGAACCACAAAGCTAGTATGGTGAGCAAAACAAGAGTGGCTGCCACACAGTGAGGCTACCTCAATTCTCTCCCTCCCTCCCTCACCAATATTCCTCCTTCCACAATACTACGTACAATGCTAATTATAACCACAATCCTGGTCACTAATTTCTGTAAATGAATAATTGACCACAAGTTTATTTTGAAAAGGAATCTAAGAAGTCATTTGAAGAATCCTGGATGGACGAAATAATGCTGTGGTGCTGTGGCTAGCACTGTGAACATCGTGAACAGCATTGAATCACTGATATTTGAACATTGTACCCAGTCATTATCACACTCAGGCTCTTCTATAATACTATTATGGCTAAATAATACAGGTTATATTAATACTTTGACATTATTAGGTGATGCTGTGGTCACACGCTGAACAGCAGAGCTGTGTGCTCATGCTGTGAGCGCCAGCCTTGGTTGCTCACTCACTACTGAGGCTCTCATACCCGGCAATGTGGACCATGATTTTTTTTAAAGATGGCGTCTGTTTACAAGAGCCCTGAGGAAGCTGATGTGAACCCCATGTAGCCGCGGGAGTTTTGAATGGAACGTGAAAAATAAAAACACCCGGAGGCGCGTTGCGCACCTGAAGCCTGGGCCTGCAGGCGCGTTGCGCAGTTAAAGCATTGTTTTTTAAACAATGCTGTTTGTCGACCAAATTGTATTTTTGCTGTTTTTCTGCCATGTTCCCCCTTTTCTTATTTTTATATTTTCTCAACACATTTTATACTTTAATCTCAATTAGTATTACGTTTTAGTCTTTAGTGTTTTTCCTGCCCGAAACGCTTTGCGTAATAGTGGCTTTAGGCATTGTATGTACTAGCTCTATCTATAAATTCATCAATATTTGTATCACCCCTTGTATGTATGTACTTTACCTAAATAAACATTTGAATTTGAATTTGAAAAGGGTTAACCACTGAACTGTGCCAACCGAGTATTCTCGGTCAGTGGGAAACTGCGCCAACCGAGAAAACTATCTTTGATTTTTTCGTACCCATTCTAAATGTGTGCGCGGTGGTTGTGTACGAAATGAACTCTTTGAACGTCCAGTGAGAGGCAGCCACCTTGGAAAAAATTCCCAGAATGCCCTAGGGCTGCTAGCTGGCTAAGTACTAAGTGAGCAACCATGGGTGGCGCACGCGCCACTGGCTCCCAAACACCTGTCCGTCGCGTTGTTGAAAGATCGCGCTCTGTTGGTGAAATTCAAACCTTATTGTTTGAAGAACATAAGGGTCATAATATTGGTGAAGCTAGGTGCAATAAGGACCAAAACACAAAGGTCGGATGCAAGTGATACAGCACCTATGAGGACGATACATCGAGTGTATCCAGTTATAGCTCTGAGTGCCACCCTTGCCCACTTATGCTACCTCCAATTTATATAGATGATACATAGATGAATAATTTTCTGCGTTCAGTGATGATACATCTGATACAAGTAGCACAGATGAACAGTGTTAGCGGCTTCCACGGTGGTGTTTTCCATAGATATTTTCAAGAATAGCTGCATCTCCTCTTGCCTGACTGACACTCTTTGAGGCTGGCTGAATCTCTTCCAGAATGCCAGAATTTCTTCCCGACTGACGAACGCTCTTGAGGGTGGCTGAATCTCTTTCTGTGTGGGCCCTTACAAAGTGATCTTTTCAAGACTACCTTACAAATTTATCTTTTCCTATAATCTTTTCAAGACTACCTTATGCTTTACAAGCTTGGCTACATACCACCTACAGGTACTAAAGCCAAGGGTGTACGTGAGTGAGTTATTTGCAAGCACACAGAACAAAGATACAGGAAGCAAAAATCTATCTGTACCTGGTGCAACGAGAGCGAAGTCATGCTGTGTACCATGGACAACCTTTAGACAGCTTCTTAGTAAGACATGCAAGCAGTGAGCCAAAAGCAGGTCCTAGTGGTATGCAGGCAAAACGTGCCAGAGAGTTCACACCAGTGAAGTCCTCACTGCCTGATGTTATAATGGAAAGGGACTTCCAAACAGTAACACCTCTCCTCCTCCCACCTCCTCACCATCTTCCATACGCCAACAGGAGACATCAGCAAAGGTAAGTAATAACTTGAACATACTTTTGTAGTTAAGATATGGGTGAATTAGAAATAAAATTTAGTTTGAAGTGAAGTTTTTGGGGAGTCAGGAGTGGATTAATTCATTTCCCATTATTTCTTATGGGGAAATTCGCTTCAGTTTATGAATTTTCGGGTTACGAACCGTCTCCAGGAACGGATTCAATTCTTAAACCGAGGTACCCCTGTACTGAAACCTCCTTACATTTGTAATATACAGGATAATTATTTTATTGTTTATGTAGCATCTTGCCCATGGAATTACATCAGAATTTTCCCAATATACGAATGGAAGACCACTACTTCCTTCAGTTAAATAATTTAAACTAACAGCAACAATATACCCATCAATTAACAGAAAGACCCTCCCTGGAACTTGGCAACATTTGTGTTTCAACAATATACAAACGTTCCGTATATTTCCAGGCAAACTTTTAGAGAGTCCGCCTGGTGGCTCTCTCTCTTACTAGCAATAGAGCATCATGGAGGGCCTCCCTCCCCCTCCTCCCTGAGAGAGGCATTTCATTACATTCAATGCTGGGTTTTTCAAAGGTACTGAGGAAAAAAGTGCACAGAAAACAAAAAAGTGTACTTACCTCAGGATCTGCTTTCCTAAATTCTGGGTCTTCTTCATCTACTTCAAAGTAAAGTTCAGCTGCTGTAATGGAGACTGTACCTGGTACAACTAAGCCAGGAGCAACAAGACGTGCTCTAGTGCTCATATTCACCATGCCTGTAGAAATAAAAAACAAAGGAAATAAAAATAAGTAAATTCTTGTTTACATCAGTACATACTCAATATTTAATATTTATTTAAACTAAAGATATTCAGAAAAAAAACCAGCAATGAATGTAATGAAATGCCATTTTCTGGGTGAGACCCGGAGGCTCCCTGGAGCTATACTGGGCTGATGTGAATATATTAGATTGTGGCAACAGTCAATCAATGGAGGTGTAGGCCTATCGGGGACCAGCGCAGGAATCTGGCCCCCTCAGAGAGGCACAAGGAGCAATGGCCTATAGACACCCCCATGTAATTAGAAGCAGTCTATGTCTGCCATCTCCCAGGTCAGGCACCCAGAAAGGTAGGAATTCCAAAACAAACTACAGCTGGTTAAAAATTGCAGACCGAAAGCCAAACTAGCAAGCAAAACTCACCAATCGAAAACAAGCAAACAAGCCGCTACACAGTGTGGCTTGTCTGCACACCACAGCTGCTGCACCGCTGTCTGTGCAACTCCCTCCTCCCTGAGAGGGGGTAAGTGTGGGTCCCAGACCGCCTGTGCTGGCTACCCAACCTCAGTTCAGAGGCTGAATATAAAAAATGGGGGGAAAAAATGCCAACCGGAGGGAGGGATGCCGGGGAGCCTCCGGGTCTCACCCAGAAAATGGCGTTTTATTACATTCAACACTTGGGTTCTGTGGACAGCCCCTTCGGCTCCCAGGAGCTACCTAACGAAAGATAAAGAGGATGACAAAGAAATTAGTGAAATCCTAAAAATGCAGTATGAGGACATGTTTAGCATCCCAATAAACAACATGAAAGTGGAAGATCCAGACAATTTCTTCATGCGTGATATCCAAACCCCTGTAAATATAACTGATATCAACACGAGAGTACTAGATTTTGAAAGAGAAATTGTAAACATGTCCATGCACTCAGCTCCGGGTCCAGATTCATGGAATTCAATAATTATAAAGAAATGCAAGAACAGCCTATTGGCAGAGCTCAGGTGCATGGGGGAATTGTGTAAAACCATGGTTTGTGTCTCGGTGAGACTGCAGGATCTGTGGTAGGTCAGGATGATTTCACGGTTGCAATTATTTTACCATGTCGTAGCTCACTCGATTAAGGCAGTGTCTGGCATCCTCTTGGACGTAGGTTCGATCCCTCGTCGCGGCCCTTGTGGATTTGTTCATTTGATGCATCATGCTACTGTGATTTGTGTGTGTAATGAGGACATTCATCCTGAGGGCAGAAACCCCAAACAGGCGGAGAAGCAGCAGACATGAAACTGAATTGCAGACCAACACTGTAGAAGGAGGTGGACAGGAGAGCCAGGGCCAACACCAAACCAAAGAAAAGGCAAAACCAGCCAGATAACCTGGAAGTTGGATGGCAAGGAAACGGCCACCACCACCAGGGGCATGGGAACTAACTGCATGGATTGCAGCCAAGGCAGAGGCCAAGATGTCCACCAGAGGTTTCCTGCCGAGCGCCTCCAAGGGCCCCCAATTACCAAGCAGAAAGCGCTGAAAGAGGCCCAGTTACACATAACAGAAACCCCAAAGCATACTAACACAAAGGCCAAATGCCACAAGCAATGCTAACTGCAAGGGAAGGAAGTAAGTAGCATGAACCCACACTTGAGGATAGGCAACAGCAACCAATGAGAAGCACAAGGTCTCTCAGAGATGCCTGAAGCACACCCAAAAACCTGTCACAAAAGAGCAAGGGCAGGACAAAAAAGTGCAGGACACCAAGGAAACATCTGCTGCCCCAGGGCCAATCGAACCTGAACAGTAACAAGGCATGCCCAGAACATGCAGGAGGCACAAAAGAGAGTCACATGAGCTGCTGTGAAGGGACTCGAAAAGTAAACATTTGTGGGGCGCCAACTCCAACAGCCAAATGTCCACAAGACTAAACCCAAGGGACAGCCGCATTCAATCAGGAATATACAGGGAAGGGAACGGCACTATCAGAAGAAAGGGCCAAGCCATTACAACTATTGTATTGTAGTTGATTATGATAAGTACAACTACTTATCCTAATCACTTGGAAGTGATTAGGATAAGGATTTAGGACAGGATGGGACGGGGGGTAAGGAATGGTACCCAACCACTTGGATGGTCGGGAATTGAACGCCGACCTGCATGAAGTGAGAATGTCACTCTACTGTCCAGCCCAACCACTGGGGCTGGACAGTAGGAAAGGGAAAATGTAGAGGGGGGAAACAAAATCTCCCCCCTGCAACCAAAAGACCCACCACGGAAGGAACAAATGGCCATGGAAAGTCTAAAAAGGACCAAAGGTACTAAAACCGGCTCCTTCCAAGCCCTGGGAATTGCTGCCAGAGCGTCACTGGGGCAGAGCCAATGACCAACGCCCACTGCCCGGGACAGAGAAGCAAGAGTCCAAGGGAGAAGCTTCAAAGGAAGAAGGGCTGGCCTTATTACTATGCCCCCTCTGCCACCCAAGCAAGTGGGGGAAGGTGGGACTAACAAGCTCGCACAACTTCGTGAATTTTCAATCATTTGTTTACATTGCTCTTGTGGTTTGGAGGCTGGAGTCTCGTTTCTAATTAAGCAGTGGTCTGTTTTGTCTTGCTGTTGTATGGGGTGCCTTCCCTGCTGGTGGTACACATAAATTAATTGCTTGAAATTTTATTATACATGCTACCTATATTATAAGTTCCCTGCACCTCTCAAGAAGGGGGCCAGGTTCTGGTCGTTGTCCCAGGTAGGCCTAAAAGAACTCTGCAACTCATGGTACTTATATCAGCATGGTAACTTTAAGGTGCCACAAGAGGCTTCCGCCAGTAAAAATCATATATGTGAGCACAGTATATGTCATCATGTACCATACCAGTCAAAACTCACACCACCCATCAACTCACTGCACAGTATCATAATCACCCACAAATAAAAAATGGTTCGGCAACTATTCTAAACCTCCCCACCTCTATCTTATGCCCTAATCCCTACTCAAGACTTCCTGCATCCTTATCCTATCTTTTCATTCCCTGCTTACCAGATCTATGGTCACTCAAAGTGAAGCAAAAGTGATTTGGAAAAGAAACCCTGTGAAAAGGTACTTAAAAACAAACCAACAAGATCATTAGAGGAAAGGAGAGTAAAGGACAAGGGAGGAGAGAACATATTTCTGTAAGTTGTTACCTTATGCAAACAGTGGTAGATGGTTGGAACTATTCAAGTGAGGTGGAGGTGGATGCCAAAACAGTCAGTGGTTTCAAAGCATCATAAAACAAAGAATGCTGGGAAGACAGAATACCACGAGGGTAGCTCTCATCTTGTAACTACCCTTAGCTAATTATACACACACTTTAGGCTTCTATTGGGGACCCACCAAGGTTGAACTACTGACACTTCCTAGGATGCAACCCCACAACAGCTGCCTAACTCCTGGGTACTTATTTACTGCTAGGTGAAAAGAGGTACTGTACAATGTAAAAGGAAACGTGCACAGCCATTTCTGTCTTGCCTGGGAAAGGAACCCGGCCTACCCGATTTTGAGCCTAGATGAAATGAACTGCACTACGAGACAAGTTTCCCACGTGTAAGATAACTTTCCTGCCATAAACACACCTGTTACATCGGCATCAAGATCTCGGTCATCAGTGGTAAGTTCAGAGTCATCAAGAAGGTCAGGTGACTGTAACGGCTGTTGTAATGATCGCCTCTGAGCAGCTAGTTGAGCATGAAATTCTTCTCTGGCCTGAAATGATAGAAAATTTAAACAATAATATTCTTCTAAGCTCATTCAATTGTGAGTATAGAGGATATTTTGGTACTTATCCATATTAAAGTCAAAGGTCTATCATAAAGAACACCTCAAACTTATAAAATATAGAATGAAAACCCAGCATTGATTGTAATATAATGCCAGTTTCTGAGTGAGCCCTGTCAGCTTCCTGAAGCTATCCTACTGATATAGTTTTATATTGGGGTCATCAGTCACAGAGTTCTTGTTGCCTACAAGGAACCAGAGCCAGAACCTGGCCCCCCCTCAGAGAGGCAGAGAGAGTAATGGCCTATGAGCACTTTACATTTAAAGTATATCATACTTATCATCAACCAGGAAAGGCACCCAGAAAGGTAGGCGAATCAAAACAGACCACTGTCTGGTTGAAAATTGTATGCAACATCCTTAAAATAGCAAAAGAACTCCGCCAGTAGTTCAAGCAACACGTCAAGCAGAAAACAAACAAGCAACACATCATCCAACTAGCACCCAACTCATTAGTGCTATCCCCCTTTCCTCCCGCGGAGGGGAGGAAGAGCCGGCAACCCACCAATTCAGTTCTAGAATGATGAAAGCCGCCGACCTAAGGGAGTAGGGGTGTCAGGGAGCCTCCGGGGCTCATCCAGGAACTGGCGTTTCATTAAATTCAACGCTGGTTGTCTGTGGGGAGCCCTTTCGGCTCCCTGAAGCTAACTACCCACAGAGAAGGCAAACAAGGACTTGCCAGAAAGACGGCAGCACTGCAGGTCTCAAATCGAGGAAGATACAGACGGTCACGACAGGTGCCCCTAGGCCACACAAGGGCCCCAGAGGTCCTGGGATGTTTACTAAATACCTGGCGGCCAGGACCCCTGTTCGACCCCCAAAACCCCCACGCCCGAATATCGTCCCAAGCCATATTACCAAAAACACCTGAAAGAGCAACATACTTCTTTACATCATGGGCATGAGGATAGACCACAGGCTGGCTAGACTTAACACTGTGGACAACCTGAGAAACATGAGCCCTAGAACAGGGAAACCGGATCAACCCAGAGTGCATTCACTGACACAGAACTGGCCGCCCTCAGGTAGCAGCGCAAAGCAGCTACCAGACACAGCATGTGATGCACCCCCAGCCGAATCAACCAAGCATTCAACAACCAATGAACTCTGGAAGCCCGCCGTATCATTCTACACTAGAAAAGAAAGAGCCTGCTGCAAACGAACAAAATAACCACCAGGACTAAACAAGCAGAAACCCCAGTGCCGGAGAAGAGCATGAAGCTCCCCATCCCGACCCCCAGAGGCCAAAGCCAACAAAAACAAAGCTGGCCAGAAACAATCATGAACCGAAGGGGGCCACCACAAACCGAGGAGAAAAGAGAAAGGAGAGCACCTAGGCCACAGACCAATGCCTCAGGCAGTGCATGAGCAGACCCGAGATAAAAAATTCACGAGAAAGCTCAAGGAACGGGGCAGAAGTGACAGCCTCCCCGAACGCAAGCTGCAGTACTCCACCAACGCTGCATGATAAGAAGCAACAATATTCGGCATGAGATGGTGATCCAGAAAAAGCCAAGGGATAAAGGACAAAACAACCTTGTCCGACACAGATGGAACCCTATGAAGAGAAAGAAAATGCCAGAAAGCCTGCCAAGAAACCTCATACTGTAGCTGACAAGACCGCAGGTGGGACACCTTCAAATTAGCCACCTGATCACCATACAAATGGCGATACACACGTGGCAGAAAGACCATACATGTGTTGCAGAAGAGAAGGTCAAAACAGCGAGGTACCTAATCCGCCCGAACCCACTGAAAAAGGCCGAGCCCCAGAAAAACATTGAGCAAGCAGTGCCTGAAACCAAGGCTGGGCCAGCCACCATGGGATCAGGAGAAACACTCTTCCCTGATAAAATTCCAGCCGAGTGAGCAGAAGAGCTACCCAAAGAAACCAGCTCCAAAGAGCCATGGACCAAAGAAACACTCCCTTCCCTCCCCTCCCGGTTGAGACAATGATCCATGGAGGAGCAGTCCGAATGGAGTCGGATCACCGTGCTGAGAAAGCCAAAACCCTCCACAGCACCAGCCACACGTCTGCAAACTCGCGCACCATGCTGTGAGTCCATGACTAACATTATAACACTGTTCCCTTAAAACGGGAACATGGAGCCAGAATAACTGCAATCATTCGGCACGGCATCAGTCAAAGAACTGATTGGGGGCTTACCCAGGCCAGTTCCTCCTTCCCCTCATGAGGGGGGAGGGGGTTAACAAGCGAGGGGTTAGTTGGACAAAGTTTTGCTTGTTTGTTTGCTTTCTGGAGTGAGTTCTTTTGCTCTTTTGAGGAAGTGAGGAAGTACGTCACAATTTTCAACCAGACAGCGGTCTGTTTTGTTTTGCCTATCCTTTCTGGGTGCCTTCCCTGGTTGGTGACAAGTAAATTTTTACTTTACTTGTCATTGTCATTTACTTTTATATTACTTTAAATGTAATGTGTTCATAGGCCATTGCTCCCAGCACCTCCCTGAGGGGGCCAGGTTCTGGGTCTGGTTCGTAGTAGGCAACAAAAAACTCTGCAACTGATGACACTCAAGTAGTATGGCACTTGACCAGTAATATAGCTTCAGGGAACTGACGGCAGTTCCCCACAGAAAGTCAAATAATGTAAATGGTTGGAACAAGCTAAGTGAGTAGGTGATGGATGTCAAACCCATCAGTAGTTTCAAAGCGTCATATGAAAAAAAATACTGTGAATGGGAGACCATGAGCGTAGCTCTCATTATGTAACTACACTTAGGTAATTACAACAAACGTTACAGTAGGTTATGTCAATACAGATTATGGTGATTGTTTTCCTACATAATAGTCGATTACTCTCCAATTTTCTGACAGTGAGCTGAAGGCTTATAAAGGTGTTTCTTGCCAAGGACAAGGGTTTTAATTGTAATTAGCTTTACATTTGACTGGAGCAATGTGAAATTAAATTCTTGTGTCATTAACCAATAATATTAGTGTTACAATAGGTACAGAAATGTATGGTGTGTGTGTGTGTGTTTAAGAAAATATTACATATAATAACATAAACAACATTAGAAAACAGAAAATTCTTACTGGTGTCTGATATAACTACTGTACTTAAGTAGCTGTACCACCATCAATGCCTAGGATGAGGCTATCACAAAATGCTTCTACAATTAACCCTTAGACAGCAATTACCATCAAATGTTGATTCACAGTGTAGTGCGGTTCCAGTACAGTGTAGTGCAGTGTACATGAAATCGTCATGTAACGATTTAAACAATTATTGTCCGAGTTTTACTTGAATGATGCAAATAATGATATAATAGCTTTCTGTGGGTGTAATGGAGGTTACCTTAACCCATGAAAAAATGCTGCTATCATTTCATGGTTACATTACTAGGCAAATGCAATCATCATTATAAAATTCCACCATAATTCCACGATATGTATACCAATGATGTTCATATGGTTTCAACAACTCTGAATGATTGTAACGAGGTATACTAGATAAACCAATCATCAACTGAACCATTATCATGCGTTACGTGTACTAGGAGACTGCTGTCATCTGTGGGTGACACATTGGTTGCTTACACCTTTGTTTCAATCTATAACTTCACCCATATGGTGCCAATTAGGCCGTATCTCATTCTCCAGAGCCCAATACCATTGAATATTAAGTTCATATCCTTTTCACTGCTCTATACTGGTTGTAATGAAGGTACAAGGTAAACCAATCATCAATTGAAACACTATCATGTGTTATGTAAATTATGTGATTAATCAAGCTATTCAGCACACACACTCTTGTAAATTAAGAGAAATAAGTGATAAACAATCAGTGAAACACCTGAGAATAACACAGGGAGCATCAGCAAAGCCGAGCATCAGGTGTTGACAGGAGCCAGACACAGCCACCATGCGGCCTATCACTGTCTCCACCCAGTGAAATTACAAATATTCACTTATTTTTGTATTTTACATTTTGCCTACAAATGAATAATTCTATAATGAAAAATTATTTCTTGACATATTTTAACTTTTTTTGCTGCCCATGCACAAAATGGCCTATTTTGCTATAGCTGCTGTCTAAGGAGTAAAATTACACAGTAATGACAACATTATCTGTACAGATTTATCTTACTTGAAGAATAGCATCTTCTGGAGCTCCATGCTCAATAGCAGCTTTCAGTGTGGCTTCAGGGTGTGAGGAACCTAAGGGATTTGGAACAAAACGTTTTCTCCGTCGAGAGTCATCCTCCCACGAGTCTAGTTTCCAAAACTGAGGTGGCGCACTAAAATAAACAATAATAATAATTTTATATTTTTACACAAATTATATATTATATAACGTCCCTAATACATAAGGGTACATCACTTTATTTATAAGTTTAATAAGGCAACACTTAATACTAAATGAGAACTAAACTAAAATATTTGAATTGTTAAGGAAATTGAGCAAATGATATAGAATTTTAAGTAATGCTTAATGCAAAAAAACCAGCGTTGAATATAATGAAACGCCATTTTCTGGGTGAGCCCCGGAGGCTCCCTGAAGCTTATCGGGCTAATGTATGTTATATTAGACTGGGACATTAGCTATAGAGTTCAGACCTACCAGGGACCAGTGCCAGAACCTGGCCCCTTCAGAGAGGTTACAGGGAGCAATGGCCCTGGAAAACCCCCTTATGGTTTGGGTTTTCCCTACCTGCCATCGACCAGTGTTAGGCACCCAGAAAGGTAGGTAAACAAAACAAACCCCACATGGTAAGAAAATAAAACAAAAACAAAACAGAGAGATAGAAACTCCCTACAATCCCAAGGAAGCAAGCAAACAAGTAAGCATCACACTTCACATCACACATGCATTAGGAAGCAATGTGGTGGCAAAAAAATGGCAAAAAATTATAGACCAGTTGCACTAACATCGCACATCATAAAAGTATTTGAGAGAGTGATTAGGAGTCAGGTCACCAATTTCATGGAGACCAATGACCTTCACAACCCAGGCCAACATGGATTTCGAGCGGGAAGATCGTGCCTCTCACAGCTACTTGAGCACTACGACAAGGTCACTGAGGCATTAGAAGGGAAACAGAATGCTGATGTGATATACACGGACTTCGCAAAGGCTTTCGATAAATGTGACCAGGGCGTGATAGCACACAAAATGAAGTCAATGGGAATAACCGGTAAAGTAGGACGCTGGATACTCAGTTTTCTGTCAAACAGGACTCAGCGAGTAACTGTCAACCATATAAAATCTAGTCCAAGTGCAGTGAAAAGCTCTGTACCTCAGGGTACAGTCCTTGCACCACTGCTTTTCCTTATTCTCATATCAGATATAGACAAAAATACAAGTCACGGCTTCGTATCATCCTTTGCAGACGACACAAAAATCAGTATGAAAATTACCTCGGCTGAGGACATTGAAAAACTTCAAGCTGATATTAATAAAGTTTTCGACTGGGCATCAGAAAATAACATGATGTTTAACAGTGATAAATTCCAGGTACTCAGGTACGGTAAAAATGAGGACCTTAAACATAATACAGAGTACAAAACACAATCAAATGTACCCATAGTAGGAAAACAGCATGTAAAGGATTTGGGAATAATAATGTCTGACGACCTAACGTTTAAGGAGCATAACCAAGCAAATATTGCGACAGCCAGAAAAATGATAGGATGGATTACGAGAACTTTCAAATCCAGGGATCCCATCACAATGGTTGTACTCTTCAAGGCACTTGTGTTGTCCCGTCTTGAGTACTGCTCAGTACTCACTTCCCCCTTCAGAGCAGGAGAGATTGCTGAAATAGAGGGAATACAGAGAACATATACGGCACGCATAGACGCAATAAAGCATCTAAATTATTGGGATCATCTCAAAGCCCTCCAAATGTACTCACTAGAAAGAAGACGAGAGAGATATCAAATAATATACACCTGGAAGATACTGGAGGGCCAAGTACCAAATCTACACAGTAAAATAACAACGTACTGGAGTGAACGACATGGAAGAAAATGTAGAATAGAACCAATGAAGAGCAGAGGTGCCATAGGTACAATCAGAGAACACTGTATAAACATCAGAGGTCCGCGGTTGTTCAACGTCCTCCCAGCAAGCATAAGAAATATTGCCGGAACAACCGTGGACATTTTCAAGAGGAAACTAGATTTATTCCTCCAAGGAGTGCCGGACCAACCGGGCTGTGGTGGGTATGTGGGCCTGCGGGCCGCTCCAAGCAACAGCCTGGTGGACCAAACTCTCACAAGTCGAGCCTGGCCTCGGGCCGGGCTTGGGGAGTAGAAGAGCTCCCAGAACCCCATCAACCAGGTATCAACCAGGTATCAACCAGGTGGAGGCTGACTCCATACACAGTTTCAAGTGTAGATATGATATAGCCCAGTAGGCTCAGGAACCTGTACACCTCCCAAGAGGCTACTCAGTTTGGAGACGTGACAGGAAAACTAGGAAGGGAGGAGGAGTGGCTGTACTGGTGAAAAAACACCTGAAGGTAAAAGAGTTAATATTTGAAAACCCTCGAGATATTGACATAATGGCATTGCAGGTCTGGAATCAGGATGATAACCTGATAATTGTAAATACCTACAGCCCACCAGCAAGCAACACGTGGACAAAGGAAGAACTGGATGACAAACGAGAGGGCCTCATAATGGTCATGAGAGATATTATTGTACAAGCAGATAAAGATAAATCACGACTGTTGATACTGGGGGACTTCAACTTTAGAGCAATAGACTGGGAGGCCTATGAAGCAAGAACGGAGGACTTTTGGACATGCAGATTTGTGAACCTCATTCTGGAGACATTCTTGTATCAACACATAAAGCAAGCCACAAGAATGAGGGAAGGAGATATACCGTCAGTACTGGATCTAGTATTCACCAGGAAAGAAGAAGAGATTTTTGACATCCAGTACCTTCCTCCCTTGGGAAAGAGTGATCACGTCCTGTTAGACATTAAATATGCTTTAAGATATCATCTAGAAGAAAATGGGGACATTGAAACAGTTGATAAACTCGATTTAAAGAGAGGCAACTATGGGGAACTTCGAAATTTTTTTAATGAGTGTAATTGGACAGAATTGTTGCTAGGCAGGGAAGTAAATGAAATGTATGCCAAATTTTTAAAACTATACGAGGAAGGCACACAAACATTCATACCAAAACAGAGATGCAGGACCAAAAAACAGGATTGGTTCGACAGAAATTGTGAGAGGGCAAGAGACCAAAAGACACAAAAATGGAATCAGTATAGGAAGAGGCCAAACCCCCAAACATACCAGCGATACAAAGATGCGAGAAACAATTATACAGCAGTAAGGAGAGAGGCAGAAAGAAATTTTGAAAAAGGGATAGCAGATAAATGTAAAACAGAACCGGGCCTATTCTACAAATTCATAAACAACAAATTGCAGGTAAAGGATAATATCCAGAGGTTGGAAATGGGAAACAGATTCACGGAAAATGAAAAGGAAATGTGTGAAACATTAAATGAAAAGTTCCAAAGTGTGTTTGTACAAAATGAAATCTTCAGAGAACCAGACACAATAAGAATTCCAGAGAACAACATAGAGCGGATAGAGGTGTCTAGAGATGAAGTGGAAAATATGCTAAAGGAGCTCGGGAGGAACAAAGCAGCTGGCCCAGATGGCGTTTCACCATGGGTTCTGAGAGAATGTGCATCTGAGCTCAGCATTCCACTTCACCTGATCTTTCAGGCATCCCTGTGTACAGGAATCGTAGCAGACGTGTGGAAACAGGCTAACATAGTTCCAATCTACAAAAGTGGCAGCAGGGAAGACCCCCTCAATTATAGACCTGTATCATTGACAAGTGTAATAGTGAAAGTATTGGAAAAGCTAATCAAAACTAAATGGGTAGAACACCTGGAGAGAAATGATATAATATCAGACAGACAGTATGGTTTTCGATCAGGAAGATCCTGTGTATCGAATTTACTCAGTTTCTATGATCGGGCCACAGAGATATTACAGGAAAGAGATGGCTGGGTTGACTGCATCTATCTGGACCTAAAAAAGGCTTTCGACAGAGTTCCACATAAGAGGTTGTTCTGGAAACTGGAAAATATTGGAGGGGTGACAGGTAAGCTTCTATCATGGATGAAAAATTTTCTGACTGATAGAAAAATGAGGGCAGTAATCAGAGGCAATGTATCGGAATGGAGAAATGTCACAAGTGGAGTACCACAGGGTTCAGTTCTTGCACCAGTGATGTTTATTGTGTACATAAATGATCTACCAGTTGGTATACAGAATTATATGAACATGTTTGCTGATGATGCTAAGATAATAGGAAGGATAAGAAATTTAGATGATTGTCATGCCCTTCAAGAAGACCTGGACAAAATAAGTATATGGAGCACCACTTGGCAAATGGAATTTAATGTTAATAAATGTCATGTTATGGAATGTGGAATAGGAGAACATAGACCCCACACAACTTATATATTATGTGAGAAATCTTTAAAGAATTCTGATAAAGAAAGAGATCTAGGAGTGGTTCTAGATAGAAAACTATCACCTGAGGACCACATTAAGAATATTGTGCAAGGAGCCTATGCAATGCTTTCTAACTTCAGAATTGCATTTAAATACATGGATGGCGATATACTAAAGAAGTTGTTCATGACGTTTGTTAGGCCAAAGCTAGAATATGCAGCTGTTGTGTGGTGCCCATATCTTAAGAAGCACATCAACAAACTGGAAAAGGTGCAAAGACATGCTACTAAGTGGCTCCCAGAACTGAAGGGCAAGAGCTACGAGGAGAGGTTAGAAGCATTAAATATGCCAAAACTAGAAGACAGAAGAAAAAGAGGTGATATGATCACTACGTACAAAATAGTAACAGGAATTGATAAAATCGACAGGGAAGACTTCCTGAGACCTGGAACTTCAAGAACAAGAGGCCATAGATTTAAACTAGCTAAACACAGATGCCGAAGAAATATAAGAAAATTCACCTTCGCAAATAGAGTGGTAGACGGTTGGAACAAGTTAAGTGAGAAGGTGGTGGAGGCCAAGACCGTCAGTAGTTTCAAAGCGTTATATGACAAAGAGTGCTGGGAAGACGGGACACCACGAGCATAGCTCTCATCCTGTAACTACACTTAGGTAATTACACTTAGGTAATTACCTGTTGATTGACGGTTGAGAGGCGGGACCAAAGAGCCAGAGCTCAACCCCCGCAAGCACAACTAGGTGAGTACAACTAGGTGAGTACTTTACTGCCGCGCCGCTCATCTGCACAACCCTTCCCTCCCCGAGAGGGGGAAGGGGGGCCCGGACCTCATCGCGCCGGCTGCCTAGCACCAGTTCAGAAGCTAAGCTTCAACCAACGTGAAAAAAAATGCCGACCGGTGAGAGGAAGGGTTGCCAGGGAGCCTCCGGGGCTCATCCAGCAAATGGCGTTTCATTACATTCAACGCTGGTTTTCTGTGGGGAGTCACTACGGCTCCCTGGAGCTACATACCCAAAGAGAAGGAAAAGAAAGGGCTGACCCTGGGAGGTGGCCACCACAAACTTTGCAACGCGAAGTCGAGACAACAGGCAGCAATCTGTGACCCAAAGCAACACAACAACGTCCAGGAGCAGACACGTTCACAAAATAACAGGCGACCAGGAACCTGTGCAACCTCCAAATCCCGGCGCCCGAATTGAGCCCAAGACACATTACCAAACATGGCAGCGAAAGCTGCAAACGTCCGAACGGCACAGGCGCAAGGATAAAGCGCAGGCTGGCTAGCCTTCATAACCCCGCGGACAACCAGGGAGACCTGCACCCGCGAACAAGAAAGAAGGGAAACTGGATCAACCCAAAGCATGTCCCTGGACATAGAAGCCGTGGCGCACAAAGAACGGCAGAGGGCCGCAACCATACACAAAACACGATGCACCCCCGGCCCTACCAACCAAACATCAACAACCAAAAGATCCCTCCGGAAAGCAGCAGTCTCATTCTTTGCCAGAAAAAAAGGAGAAGGCTGCAGACGAACAAACCTATCGCCACGACTGAAGGAGCAGAAAACCGCTGCGCCGGAGAAGAGCATGAAGCACTCCGACCCGAACCCCCAGAGGCCAATGCCAATAGAAAGAGAGACTCCGAGAAACAAACCTGAATCGAAGGGGCCACAACAAACTGTGGAGAAGATGGAAAAGACAGAACCCTACCCAACGACTAGGACGACTCAGGCGGCGCATGAGCAGGCCGGAGGAGAACAACGCATGAGACAGCTTGCGAAACGGCACAGATGTAACATCAATACCGAAAGCAAGCTGAAGCGGCTCCGCCAGCTCTGCACGACAAGAGGCGACAGTATGGGGCAAGATGACGGCCCCGAACCTCTACAAGAGAAGGACAAGATCACGCCAACAAATGCAGCTACCTAAGAAGGGACAGAAGGAAAAAGAAAGGACCGCCAAAAAACCCATACTGCCGCCAAGAAGAAGCACACAGGTGGGACACCATCAACAAAGCCACCCGATCACTAACAGTAGGTGAGAGACTCGAGGCAGAACCGAACCAGCCCTGCCATGGGCCAATCGAGCCTAGGAAGAGGTGGAGCAACGGGAAGATCTCAGATGCGACTACTGAGCCAGCAAAGCCGGGAACCCAAGTTGGCAAAGGAGGAGATGGAATGTCTGCCATACAGAAGAACATTCCGACGCCAGCGAGCCCGCCAGGAGATCGGAGATGACAAGCCCGACGCGAGACTCTAGAGAAGGGACACTGTGAGACCGTGAAAATGCCAACAGGCAGGATAAGCCAGGAAAACAGGAACCCAAGCCTGGCAATAGGAGAGCCAAAAGGCACAAAGAAAACACACAACAATGTGCAAGATAAAAAGAGAAAACGGAAAACACAAGAAAAGACCAGAAGAACAGCCCCTGCACCAAAGGTAAGGAACAAGAGCGTAGAAGGAAGATGAGGATCAAAGAAGGCAAGGAGCAAACGGGAATGAAAGGGACACGACCAACAACACACACAGCCACTGTTATGTCCCAACAAGCCACGCCAACAACACAGTTGTTCAACACATCCCAACACAAGACTAAATGGAAAAAAGGGTGCAAAGGTATGCCACCAGACCAGTACCCGAACCAAGGAGTACGAGCTAAGGATATGATCACAACATTCAAGATTCTCAAAGGACGTAATAGGGCAGAGAAAGACCGACTACGGGACCCCAGGGGCACACGCACCAGGGGACACCGGTGGAATGAGAGCCCAAATGAGCCACAGATACGTTGGTAAGAAGCATTGCAGTGTCAGAGTAGGAGACAAACGGGAACGCATGAGGAAGCGGTGTGGTGGAGTGTGTGGTGGAGGACGACACCACACACAGCAGCAAGCGTAGATATGATAGAGCCCAGTAGGCTCAGGAACCCGCACATTAGCTACTGACAAGTGAGAAGCGAGACCAAAAAGCCAGAGTTCAACTCCCACAAACACCACTAGGGAAGGACAACTAGGTAAATACAGAGAATCCAACGTATATGGGTGTCAACTGGAAGGGCTAAGCCAGGCACTATAAGACGGACAAGGTATGAGTGAGCCCGATAAGACCACGAAACACGGGGCCGTGACCCCTCTTTGCAACCATAACCCAGACAACCAAGAAAGGCCCCAAGAAGAAGCATGGAAGGGCCAAACAAAATGCTACAACCAATCCCCAACACGCATCCACAGTAAGAAAACTGCAGCAAAACGTCACCTCATAACATCCCAACACAGGAACACTTATCCCATAACATACACCCTTATCCCATAACATAAAACACTGTACCTTGTAACCTGGTGTTTTTTTTTTATTTTTTGTTGCAGGGATATTCCTGCACAGGCCTTAAGTCTCTGGCTGGCCCACTAACTGGTGGAGATGGGGCCCCTTGTTGGACTCAAGCATGGGGTGGACATGCATAAAAGTGGGACTGGATGGGTATAATAGGAGCTGCCTGTATGGCCCAATAGGCCTGCTGCAGTCACCTGTGTTCCGAAGTCCGTATATTCGTATCCAAAAACCATGAACCAGCACCTGGCCGAAAGAGATGCCAGACCCCATAAACTCACCTGCAGAACATAGGCACGAACGTGTCACAACACAGCGTAGCTGAGAAGATGCCGGGAGCACCGCCAGTGGAAGACGGCAAAGCCATACATGCAGGAGAGGAGTTGGGTAGAGGCGAAGGAGGCACCCGACACCCATAGCAGCAATCCAGAACACTGCAAGTAGCTACGGGGCACGGACTGGAGATGTGAGAGGAGCGAGAGGCGAAGCACCCGAGAGAAAAGGAAGCACAACACCAGCACATGTGCACACCGCCCATATCAATACAAACTACCACGGCCCATGTGCAGCCGCAGGGATGCCAGATTTGGTTTGCTAGAAGTCGCGAGCTGAAGAAATAAAAATCATGAATGTGACCATAAAACCAAACAAAATACTGTTGATAAAGATTGATTCCCTTTTCAGAGTACACAGGACAGCTGTGAAGAGCAGGCAAAAAGAGTAGGAAGTAGCGAAACATACATAGCATAGCCCTTCAAGCGGGCTACAAGTAGCCCAATCGGGCTACAAGTAGCCCAATCGGGCTACAAGGAGCTCAATCTGGCCACCCTGCAGTGCAGGACCAGAGGTTTGAACCGCACAACCCGCTCAGCGGGAAGGCGCCAACAAGGAATATGGAAGAAAATGAGCAGTGCTGAGACAGAGCACGGAGAGAAGATACAATCACGAAAAAACGAAACAGGACCAAAACCCGTGAAGAAGCACGGAGGAGAAAGCAACAAGCCCTAGAAAGGACCGGAGGGAAGCCAAACCGGAAGATGACAGACATTCCAATAATACAGAAAGAAGCAAAAACCTTCCTGAACCTTCGAGAACCTAAAGAAGCAAGCGTAAAGTACGAAGGAACATAAAGGCACAGTCGCACCCGAGACCAAAAGCCATGCAGAACCCCTAGAAGAGGGGAACATGACGGTGAAGGTCCATCAAGAGAAGGGCGGAGAAACAGAGAAAAATACCCAATGACAGGGTGGAACCGACGGATCCAAGGGACAAGGAACTGAACCCGGGAGGGGCTGACGCCCAACAACTCGTACGGAGAATGGGGGAAGAAAAAACCCCACTCCTCGTAACTGCAAGCCCCGCCCAGAGGCTAGAAAAACCCCAGCGGGGTCCAACGGGGCCCAAGGAACCCCCCAAGTCAGCCCCCTCACCAGCCCAGGGAACCCACACAACAGGTCCCGGGGCCGAGCCGTCCCCCCAAAACCCCAACTTCACAAGAAAAAGCTGCGGCAGCCGGAAAAGTACTAAGGAAGGGAGCCCACTGGCAGACCCACACAACACAACCGGAGGAACAGGCTTGAATGCCTCCGTCGCTACCCTGGAAGGGAAAATCCCCGAGACCGCCCGAGTCTCAAGACCATCGAAGCCCCGCCCCGACCCCGAACCCACAAACGGCAAGGACCCAGATGCAGGGAGGAAGGGGGGACCCCAGACTAGACCACAACAAAGGAAAGACAAGGGGGCATGGAAGGAAACAAGATCAAAGTGACCGACACCCCCAAGCCCCGTCACAACAACCAAAATGAGGCAGCCTCAGGAGTAAACACCCTAGCACGTTGCCACCACCTGAACCCAACGTGCAACGCCCGTGCTGCCTGCACCCCCATAGTCAGCATAATACTGGGTAACTGAGTCACAAACAAGCAACGAAACTCACAGGACTCCGGATCGAAGGTGTCATCGACCCCACAGGCAGCAGACGGAGGCAAAAACAGAGAGAGTCACCTTGAGACAAGGGGACAGAGCAACCCTCGAACTCGCACAAAGTGAGGGGGGACTCAGAGGTCACATCCATCGAACCCACATGCCCCCATGGGGATTCCCAGGGTCCTGAGATGGAACTCACGCTCAGGGAAGCCCAGGCAGGGTACTGCTAACTGGCATCTAAGTCTACCAAACAACTTTCTAAGAACTGAACCCCCGGGATATGTACACTGACAGGAACCAAGCAGGGGAAACCATCATTAGAAGAAGAGTACTCGGTACACAGGGGTCAAGAACCAAGGTAGACCCCCCCCCCACCAGGCAGGCAAACAAAAAGAAAAAGAAAACCCCGCAAGAGGACAGCGTACCCAGGCGGAACAGAGCCAGCCACTATGACTGGTGGGAGTTCTATCCACTTGTTTGGCTTTTCGTCACAATTTTTACCAGAATAGGGGATTTGTTTTCGGGACGCTTACCTTTCTGGATGCCTGACCCCCCGTGTTTCTATAGGCCATTGCTCCCCTTGCCTCTCTGAGGGGGCCAGGTTCTGGCTCGTGGCTCCCGGTAGGCCTAGAGCTCCATGCACATTGAATGATGCCAAAGTCTAATATATCCATATCAGCCTGGATAGCTCCGGGAAGACGAAGGGGGCTTCCCCAGAACACCAGCGTTGAATGTAAAGAAATGCCATTTTGAAAATTTTCCACCCTTCGAGGTAAAGAAAAAGGTATGCTGGTGTATAAAGGTATGCCACCATCCCATCGCCCGAGGCAATCACCGCTGAGGGATAAGTACTGAATAAAAATGGGAAAACAAGCCCGGGTACAATTACACTTACACTTGTAATATCACTTAGGTAATTATAGTATAGAGAAAGCAAGAACTTAAAAGTAAACCTACTTACATTTTGTTAAGAGCATGAATGGCAATGCCCCAAGCTCCATGTTTGTTAGAGAGGATATTGGTAATTTTGTCTAGGATCCGCGCAGCTACGACATTGTCTCTTCTGCGGGCAGCTGTGATCAAGTGGTCACACATCTTCTCTTCCTCACGACGTTCCAACACCGTTGTGGCACATAAAGACTGACAAATGAAATTGAGAATGATTATTAAAATGTTTTTTAATGGTGCATTTTTCTTAAAACTATGAACTATAAGATGTTATGCAATAATCAATTAAACTACAAAGGAGACATACAGTAGCTAATATATTCTAGAACCAGCCCAAAATGTTCTGCACTGTAAGCCAAACTTTAGGTTTTACTTTACATTCTCTGACAGACTAATTGATAAAGAGGAAGTGTTCTCCAACTGGCTAACTGGCAAAGGTGAAGTGTTCTCTGACTAACTAACCAGCAAGGATGAAGCCTATACCTATCGGCTTCTACAAGCTGATAGGTAAGAAAGAAGTGATCTCTGACAGGTTGGCATGTAGGATGTAAAGAAGGGGTCCTTTTTGGAAGATCGAGATAGTGTTGATAACTCAACTGTGTTGGTTTGTAAGAAAAAGACATTTGAAATTCCCACCAGCACAGTGGCTAGTTCTACACATGTGCATTGCATTGTAATTACTTAAGTGTAGTTACAGGATGAGAGCTATGCTTGTGGTGTCCCGTCTTCCCAGCACTCTTTCTCATATAACGCTTTGATTGTTGCAGTGTGAGGATGGTTTCCCTCTTAAACATCAATATAATATAAACATCAGTTCAATGAAGTAAAATAAATCATCTCAAGTACATTCAGTGCTTAGAAAATGTGGAAAAAATCAGTGTTAAATGTAGGAAACCAGTTTGAAATTCAATGAGACAAAGAAATAAATTGGGGTTATGATCTAAACGCTGGCAGTTTGACAGAAAACGTGCACCGATTATGACATCAGACCAGCCCCTGCTCGCTTTAAACGCTTTCATGTATGCATCACTGGTTCCTGATTTCCTTTCACACATTTCACTGCCTCTGTTATGTAGCAGCTAGTCAGAACCAGTCATTTACAGTCACAATAAGTCAGCCAAGCATTCACAGACAAGACCAGTCACAGGCAGTCATAACCAACTGCAGTCAAGCATTCACAGTTGTGGTAGCAACCGGTTAGGCATCTATGGTCAGTCAGGCATTTACAGTCAATCAGGCATTCACAGTTGCAATCAGTCAGTCAGTAAACAGTAAGAGTAATGTCAGGTACTCATGCAGTCTGCCTCCCAAGCCACCAGCTGGTAGCAAGGAAGCCTACCGTATTAATACCATCCAGACATGGCTGGGAGGATACAGCTGGAGGGGGGGGGGGGGTCCAGTGTGGAGGATGGGGGAAGCGGGGAGGGCCAGGTATGGGGAAGGGGGCTCTTGGGGAGGGACTGGGAGTGATCAGCTCATGTTAGTCCTAGTCGGAAGCTCGCCCACTGCAGGAACTCATCTCATGCCACTGGCTGCCTGCCCACTGCTACCCACCCACTATGCCGCCCGTTCTGCTACTCACCTGCCCACCCACTGTCTCCTAACTGCCCTACTACCCACCCGCTCTGTGCCCGCCCTGCCACCCACCTCCTTAGTCTACCATCTGCCACCCTCCCGTTCTGCTGCCTGCGTTCCCACTATGCCTAATTTGCCAACCATCTCACTACTACCCGCTTGCACACACTGACACCTGCCTGACCATCCACTCACTTTGCTGCCCACCCTGCTACTCATCCATCCAGTCACTCTACCACCTGATTTGCTGCCCACCCATTCGCCCTCCACATATTCTTTCCTTACATGATTCTATAAAGGTGGTGTTTCTGAAAGATTTTCTTTCCCATCCTCTCACCACTCTCATCCGCCTGCCATCCATCTGGTCCCCCCCCCACGATCCGTTCAGTCTTCCCACCATCCATCCATCCTGTCCCTTCCCTCACCATCCATCCAGTCACCCCACCATCCATCTTGTTGCCCTCCCAAACACGACTAAAAAGATAGTAACATTTTATGCCCTACAGATAATAGTGTGGCCCAGAATTTAACAACTTGGGTATAGCCCAATATATGTCATTAATTAAATCAAGTGGATACTGAACAAGCACTTCATACTCCAAGGCAACTTCGTACACCGAGTAAAATTTTACAATAAAATTGACTTTGTACACTGAAAAAATTCATACTCTAGGCCACTCGTAGACCAAGGTACCACTGTATTACGGAGAGGGCATACAAAATCAACAAAACTATTTCACGATATTAAAAATATTTAGTATGGTATCGAGTGAAAATTTGTCATCATATTTGATATTCTTACCTCAAATTCAGCGTGTTTAAGCACATCGTCGGCTCTCATACGGTTGAGGATAAATTCAGCTTCATTTGCCACTCGCACAATGTGGTCCTTCATGGCATGTGATAGAAGTCTGAAGTTGAAGAAAAAGTATACAAAATAGTATTACATCAATTATATTACAGTAGCAATATGCAGGGAAATAATTACATGGGAAGAATAACAATTATAATGTAGGCCTGTTAATTTATTGTATGTATATGTATGTATGTATGTATGTATGTATGTGTAATTACCTAAGTGTAGTTACAGGATGAGAGCTACGCTCGTGGTGTCCCGTCTTCTGCTCGCTCGCTCGCTCTCTCTCTCTCTCTCTCTCTCTCTCTCTCTCTGTCTCTGCCTCTCTCTCTCTCTCTGTCTCTGCCTCTCTCTCTCTCTCTCTGTCTCTCTCTCTCTCTGTCTCTGTCTCTCTCTCTCTGTCTCTCACACACACACACACACACACACACACACACACACACACACACACACACACACACACACACACACACATATATATATAAATTATATTATATATATATATATATATATATATATATATATATATATATATATATATATATATATATATATATATATATATATATATATATATTAATTTATTTATTTTCCAGTATCCACCCATGTCTCCTTGTTCTGTTAGTAATCAGTGTAAATATTTCACCTATTTCTACTCTACTTATATGTTCCTATCATATCCCCCCTTTCTGTTTTTTTTTACTTTCCTCTGTTGCACTGAATGATCCCGATTGGTAGAATTATTTTAACTGAAGTTAATTACACAAGCATCTTAGGGAAGAGCTATTCCCAATTACAAAATGGCTATTTGACCTTTGAGAAAAAGTGGACATGGAAACTCTGATGACCTGTGACCGCTGAGGTCACTCAAATTGTTCCGCGCCGAGATCTAGTCACGGCTCGTGACGTCACTGATGGTGACTTAACTCATTCTTCTAGCAATCAGGGTACTCTTGATACTATAACCAGGAATATTATACAATTTGAATGAAGACTAATTTCTCTAAATAAGTGAATTCTGTAAAATAATTCATTATACGAAACTGAACAAAGGCGGGAATTATTTTCACCGCCAATCCCCCCAGGGAATGTGACCTTGTTGGGTCAGGTCCCTACACATGGTTTCTAGAACCTTCTGGATCATACCTACAACAGCCAGTTTGTTACATTCCAATTAAACAAAGATGCAATAGCACCAGTCAGAGGAACAGAAGCCCTAAACAAGAAAACAAAGCTATAGAGGTAACCACAGTATAGGACAGTACAGATATAGTATTCATTATTCACAATAACTGCAAACACAAATTGACTTATTTAGGATGAAGAAATGTCTGAGACCTTTGCTACATGAACCAACATTTACTGTAAAGGTGTACCAATATATCAGTACATAATATTGGTTATTTTAAAAACCTGGAGTATCAGTATCAGTTAATAAGTCATTACAGCTATTGGTATTGATCAAACTCTTGGTATATGCATATCTCTAACTTAATGCAATAAGTGATAATTAAAAAGTAATGCTTGACAACTTATGAGCATACCTCCCCTCATTAATTAGCTCTATAAAGGCAAGTCCTGCATGCTTCTGGAGAGAGTTCTGCCACTCCTGTGAGCACAGCAGCATAACAAGCTCAACCACACTCTGACTGTGCTTGAATGTCATTAGACCTGAGGAGTAAACAGAATGATTAAATAGGTTACAGACAGAAAATCACAGTAACATGATTGACAATAAGACACCCCACCCCCACTCCTGACAAGAAAGGCAGTGACGACGTTTGGTCTCTCCTGGATCATTATAAAGAAAGGTGAAGTCATTTCTACACACAACTTGATAATGGTCCAGGATAGACCAAAATATTGTCACTGCCTTTCTTTTCAGATGTGTGCATTGGGTATCTTATTAAATAGGTTATTATGGAAAAAATAATAATTGCAGTGCATTCCTACAATGTCAGAGTTAACAACAAACATGAATTAAAGTACAGTAGTTATAAAGGTATACAATTATTTGACTATTTCAACAGTATAAAGTGCATATATTAATCAATTAACAGTAAAGCATTGGTCAAGCCAAATGTATGCAAGAGCTTGGTACAGAAGTATAATATTTAACTTACAAATGTCAAAGCCAAACAAATTAATCCAGTGTAGATTAAATAGGAACATGCATAATGTATTAAAGGTGCATCTGCATACACAAAGAGCCTGTGCTTATGGTCAAAAATACCAAAAATATACAATGCCCAAAGAAAGCACTGCAGTGTGCAAAATATATAAAACAAATTTCACTTATTTTTTACTAGAAAAAAATAGAATGTTAAATGTAATGAAACTCCACTCTCTGTGCAGCCCTCCCGGAGATATCACAAGACCAACACTTGATATCAGGCTCCTGTGATATGTGCAGCCTATTGGCAACCTGGAACAAATATCAGACGCCACCAAAGAGGTGAGTGAACCATGTGGGGATCAAAAACATACCCACAACTGACAAGAATCACCTAGACGGTAAAAGATGAAATTAATCAAATCACTGCTTCATAAACAAGTAATATTAAGAATGATGAGCAAATGAGTTAATATTGGGTAAACAATCCTTGCTCAAACTCCATCCCAGCTGCCACCATGTAACAGCCCAGGTTAATAAGGGCCCCCAGTTACCCACCCTCATCACTTATGTACCTGATATGATCCTTTCACAAGTGAGATCATTGTTTCTGCTTTTTAGCTAGGAGTATTTTGGTATCCATGGGACACCGACTCTCCTGCTTGGGCCTTGCTTTGTCTGTTATAGCAGTTCATGATTGTGTTATGCCAATCATCTTGTGAGTCTATTGCCCTCTATTTTGCTCCTGCTTTTATTTGAGAGATCTCTTTAGAAGTACTGGCTAGCATTCCTTTTTCACCACTAGTGCTAACTTCCTCTGAGGTTAACTTTCTCTAAGGGTTGGTTCTTTTTGAGCCGCTTCACTTCCAGGTAGTGCCATATGGCTTGGTTGCCGAAGCAAGCACTTTTGGTGGAGACTGAGTAGTTAGCCGTGTCGTTGTATGTACGATATGCTTGTCCCTGCCTCGCGTGTTGGTTCATTGATACCTTGACTTAGTTCATCTTCCTTCATCATCTGTAAGAAGGGGTTTGTTATCTGAAAATTCTTTTGCACCCGACTTTTTTTTTTTCTCCAAAATTCTTCATTTAGGCAAGACAGCTAGTTTCAATGCTCTAGGGAAGTTTGTTTATCTTCTTCATATGTTGACTGGGATGAAATGGTTTCCCCCCACCCAAATCAGAGATGGGTTTTGCTGCATACAACTATGTAGGATATGCCTGTATGTGTTCATACTGCAGGGCTCTTAGTGTTTTCCCTTTCTGAAGTGGCTGCCAGGGAAGTTGAAGTAAGGATTGCTGACCCATTGCCAACTATTGTTTGCATGTTTTCTTAATTTCATTCTTTTATTGTAGAGTAACAGTTTCTGTTGTTTAATCTTTGACTTTCTGAACAATTATTCCTCAGTTGTGGTCAGTTTTTCATATCCACATGCATCCCTCACCTCTTTGATGGTGGCAGGTTCTGGGCTTGGTTCTTAGTAAACCACAAGAGCCTGATATAAAGGAGTGGTCCTACGATACCAGTGCCTTAAACCCTGGGGAGCTACTGAGGGAGCCACTAAAGAAATAAATATCAATCCTTAGACTTTTGTTACATTATATTATGCTTTCAATACATCTGTAAATTGAATGCAATTATTTTATGCATCAATAAATCTAAGGCCTACCAATATGTCAATCATTTTATTTCTTAACGCAAGTATTAAGTGTAATTAGATATTGAAATGCCTGGATAATGATGTTTGAGGTAGGCATTCATCTCTTAACACAATATGACTCCTCAACATGAAAAATTAGTAGGAGCCGTGAAGAGAATTGGAACCTATGCTCTGGGTACTCCCAAGCAAATGCCTTACATCAATCACTACACCATGACATGGGTAAAAGCACTGCAACCTGGGATTCAACTGAATCCTCAAGGGGTCCCAAGGCTTCCAACTGAAACTTATCCAAGGTTTCATGCACTGCCCCTCGGCACTCTAGTCGTTGTAGTCTAGGAGTTCTACCTCCAACTTTTCTCTTCAAATGCACATAGAAATGACATTAATATGATGTATCAATGAGAAAATCAGATGGAATCATGAGGAGGATTTGAACCTATGCTCTGGGTGCTCCCAGAGCATAGTGTAGTGGTCTCAGTCATTTGCTTGGGAGTACCCAGAGCATAGGTTCGAATCCTCTTCATGACTCCTACTGATTTTTCATTGAAACATTACATTAATATGATTTCTTTGTGCACTTCACAATATGTAAAAGTTGCCAGGAAGAATGTATAACAAAATGGCAATCATTAATAAAAGGTATATTCCTGAAAAAGAGATTTAATAAGCTACAAAGCCCCCACGCATCACAATATTTTGTAGCTTCCCAATGCAATGTGTACCATATCTAAAACAATATGGATTAGGCATTAAAAATCCTACACAATAGGAGAAAATGTACTAAAATTACCAAAGCTGCCACAAAACAGATGCAAAGGTGTACCAAATTTGATATTATTACACTTGAGCATTGCTGGGTTATTGACAAACACAAACACTCCCTCCAGAAAAATTAATTATACTGAACAAGGCAAAATCTGTGATAACAAGGTTTTATTAAAAATTAATATATTTTATGAGAATGAATTTAGTCTTCCTTCAAAAGTTGGTATGGAGCTGAATTAAGGTTTCCTTCAAAAGCTACTAATTTAAACCTTAATTAAACTTAGGAGTTAATTAAGCCTTTCTTCAGAAGCCAAGATGTTAGAGCATCATAATTGTTCAACCCATCTTTACTACCTAATCATGTACCACAGACCTCATAGCCTCTCAGTCTCCCATGCATGACATTACATCCCTCAAGGCTGAGGGTGCATTAGATGAGAATTATTAATTTTAGAGACGAGATACGATTCCAACTTTATTACACATTTGTTTAAATTTTCCCGAAATTTATGAAATGGAAAGAGAAAGTTAAATTAGCTGCAATACATCTGAAAGATTGCTGCTTGTATCACAGACAATGGAAAATTCAGACTGATGATCACCCTTTATTGTAGGATATGGATTTTAGGGTGTAATTTATGATCACAGTGAAGAACCTAACACTTTCAGAATGACCACTCTTCAGATTTAATTCAATTTCATTTCTATTTTATTTCTGAGCTTATACCACTAGGTCAGTCAATTAGGCTCAGTACTCAGTGGACTCCAAACAGGGTCAGAGAAACCTTCTCTATCCCCAAAGCAGCTTGGATCTTTTCAAAACTGTCCCCACATGGGAACAAAAATATTCACCAACACACAAATAACCTCCATGTAATACTTATATTTCAGACACATCTGCTTTGTTCACTGCTACTGCTAGTTCACTGCCTGACCACTACTTCTACCCACCTTCAATAGTTCTGGCAGTGTAAATAGAGGGCAGCCAGGAATCCACAATTTGTATGAGATTCATTTACAAGTGACAGTTGATTCTGGGTGACATATTATATCTCGTGTGTAGTGGACCCATGCTTTAGGAATTTAGGTGAATATTCTATGTCTTGAAGTGTATATTTTCACTGTCTTTGCATCTGTTGAGCTTTCACCGAACCGGTATGAAGAGACTTTACTGTGCTGGTTTGGTACTGCATTCAGCTACAACTTTAACATCTTAAATTGACCCCCTTACTCTTGCTGGTATGCTGAAATCTGGTCCCAAGCCTAAATGTTTGTGTACACATGAATAATGGGGTTTTAGTCGAGGTGTTATATTGCTTGTTTGCCACCTTCAAGGTGTTCTTTGCTATGACCCATGCTGATATTGAAAGCCTGTAAGGTAATGAAGAACTTCTGTAAGTTTGTCCCATATTACCTGACTCGTTATCATCAGTATGTGGCACTGGACTGTCTCTCCTCATGTTGACAAATACTTTAGTAGTGTTAAGGTCCTGGATGTCTGGTGCTCCGTGATGTGGTTTCTCTCTTTCTCTTCAGCACCTTCATCTGCCTTCCTACAGCATGGGTAAATTTCCCATAAATTTTATTTTTATTTTCTTATCTTGTTCTCTTTTCTGGTCATGACATTTTATTACCAAAGGAAGCAATCAAGTGGTTTAACTTCAGAAATAAGGCATGGAAAAAAGGTGAAAAGCTCTGTTCTGAGCAAGTCACTTGGTGGCCTCCTGTGCTCTCTTATTTGTCCTGACCTGTCTTGTGCCTTTTCTGAAGTTATAGAATTAAAATAAGGCTGGATACCTGGTTGCCCTCTGTTAACACAGCCAGGGCTGTCATTTGGTGTTGGGTGAAGGTAGTGACCACAGAGTCAACTAACAACTGATCCAGTACAGAAGGTAGCAGGAGCAGCTACACAAAACCAATGGTTTAATTAAAATTCAAGTGCTACTGGACTGTACTGTGCTGTACTGTTGGAAGGTTGAACTTACCTAATTGTACTTACCTAATTGTGCTTGCGGGGGTTGAGCTCTGGCTCTTTGGTCCCGCCTCTCAACGGTCAGTCAACTAATGTACAGGTTCCTGAGCCTACTGGGCTCTATCATATCTACACTTGAAGCTGTGTATGGAGTCAGCCTCCACCACATCACTTCCTAATGCATTCCATTTGTCTACTACTCTGACACTGAAAAAATTCTTTCTAACGTCTCTATGGCTCATTTGGGCACTCAATTTCCACCTGTGTCCCCTAGTGCGTGTGCCCCTTGTGTTAAAAAGTCTATCTTTATCTACCCTATCAATTCCTCTGAGAATCTTGCATGTGATGATCATGTCCCCTCTAACTCTTCTGTCTCCCAGTGACGTGAGGTTTAATTCCCGTAGTCTCTCCTCGTAGCTCATACCCCTCAGTTCAGGTACGAGTCTGGTGGCAAACCTTTGAACCTTTTCCATGTTGTGAATGTGTGTGTACATGCATGTACTTTCCGAAGTCATTCAGGGTTGGTGTGATATTTCTCCAGTGTCTTCATCCCCCATCTATGGACTGGTGAGAATATTTGAAAATGATCCCTGGTGCACCAGGGATGATGAAGGTTGCATAGACCCTGGCTGAAGTCCACTTTTTCATTGTTTATAAATCCAAAGGCATGCTTCAAATGTAAATCCTGTTAAGCAATGCAAAAATGTTAACATGCATTCAGTGCATCTCAAGTGCTCTACTCTAAAAGTTCAAAAAGATTTTAGTAAAAATTACTCTTTCAAAAGGTTGATTGGGGATGACTTCACCACAGTACGTCAAGGAGAGGTAGAATATCCACACCACGAAAAACAAGAAAAAAGAACCCCACAGCCTCACCTTTACCTTCCATGAGAAGTTCCTGCCCATGGGAACCCACAAGGGTCTTGGAGAGAAAGGGAGCAAAGTCCACCATTATCTCCCGTAAAAGAGGGGATACAGATCCCAATGCCATCTCTAATTTCTGTGTGAGAGATGCCTCACGAGATGGTGTTGGAATGGGTAAGTCAGAGTGAAGGAATGGCTTGATGTTGAGATCTTCCGGTCGGTGGTGCTTTACAGTGGAAGTTACTGGATCAGGTATATTGGACGGAGAAGAGAGTACAGAAATTTGACCAGAGAGTTGCTGCTGAGGGTCTGACTGTGATAACGACTGTGGTTGCGATAGCTGTGATTGTGATTGGGACTGCTGGCTAGGCATTTGTTGTGTTTGTAGTTGTGGCATCTCACCAGTCTCTGTTATACCATACACTGTAAAAAAAAAAATATATATATTAATAGATATATATGTGTATTAACATTTTTTAATTTGTTGAAAAATATATAATTGAATGAAATAAACACCATTTCTGGGGGAAGCCCCGTCGGCTCCTCGGAGCTATCCAAGCTGATATGCTAATGTCAGACTTTGGCATCAGTCATGTGTATGAAGTTCTGTGGGCCTACTGGGGACCACGAGCCAGAACCTGGCCCCCCTCACAGAGGCACGAGGAGCAATGGCCTATAGAAACCCCCCATGTGGTTGGAAGCATTCTATGTCTGCCATCGACCGGGATAGGCACCCAGAAAGGAAAGCATCCTAAAACAAACCCCTATTTAGCTGAAAATTGCTACAAAAAGCCGAACACATGGATAGAACTCCCCAAACAGAAACGAGCAAACAAGCATGACGTCACATGTCGCCGCACCACTATCTGCGCAGCTCCCCCCTTCCCGGAAGGGGGAAGGGGGAGCCCCAGACCCCCGTGCCGGCCATCCACACCCCAGTTCCGAGGCTGATGCTATAGGCAGCGGTCGTGTGCTCTGGCTCCAGTGGTTCTGTGCCTTGTGTGTGGTGACTGTCTTCTAGGTGGTGCGCGAGCCAGGAGAAATTCTTCAGTACATGGGCTGCATGCGCCTAGGGCTCCCTTCCCTAGGTACCCAGTAAGTACTGCCCTTGGAGCTTGGGGCCACCTTCCACAAGTTTCTTGGGTTCTGCCTCTGCTAGGCTGTTTACTGCTTGGTTTTCGGCCGCCCTTTGGGTGCTTGGGTGTTTTGTCTCCCTTGTTTACCTTAGGGTAAGGGGGCAGTTTGCACTGGTACGGGGTGCAAGGTACTGTGCAGCTTGTTTTCACCATTCATAGCAGCCGGCTCTGTTCCGCCTGGGTACGCTGTCCTCTTGCGGGGTTTTCTTTTTCTTTTGTTTTCCTGCCTGGTGGGAGGGCCTGCCTTGGTTGCCCCCTGAGTAAGGTTCCTGGGTACTAATTTCTCTTCAGGTGGTACCCCTTGCTAGATCCCTGTGAGTGTACACGTCCCGGGGTTCAGCTCTTAGCGAGTCGTTTGGTAGACTTGGGCGCCGGTTAGCAGTACTTTGCCTGGGCTTCCCTGAGCATCAGTTCCATCTAAGGACTCAGGAAATCCCCAAGGGGGCACACGGGTCTGATGGATGTGAGCCCTGAGTCCCACCCCCCCTCGCTTTGTGTGAGTTCGAGAGTTGCTCTGTCCCCTTGTCTCGGGTGACTCTCATTGTTTTTGCCTCCGTCACGCTGCCTGTTGGGTTGGTGACACCTTTGACCCGGAGTCCTGCAAGTTTTATGGGTTGCTGCTGACTCAGTTTACCCAGTTTAGTGATGACTTTCTTTGGGTATAGGCAGAGCAAGCGTTGCATGTTAGGTTTAGGTTGTTGCAACGCGCTAGGTTAGATGCTACGGCGGATGCCCGGAGGCTGTCCCGTTTTGCTTATGAGGACCCGGACTTGGGGGTGATGGTTGCTTCGGTCTTGGTTTCATCCACCCCCCCCCCCCTCGTCCTTTCCCTCCTGTGGTTGGGTCTGCCCCCACCCCCCTGCTTCCTGTTCTGAAATGTCTGAGAGTTTCCAAGACGGGGCAGGGTTTAGATGATCTTGAGACTCGGGCAGTCTCAGGGGATGCCCCTTCTGGAGTGACGACGGAGGCATTCAAGTCTGCCCTCCTTTTCGAAGCCTCTGGGTCTAACCAGTAGGCCCCCTTCTATCTGGCTTTTATGGTTGCACCAGCCTTTTCTTTTGAGGCCGGAGCTTTGGGAGATGACTCAGCCCTGGGTCCAGATGCAAGGGATCCCAGGGCTGACTTGGGGAACTTGGGTCCCGTTGGACCCTGTCTGGGTTTTTCAGCCTTCTGAGCGAGGCTTACTGTTACAATGAGAGTTTTCCTTTCCCCCTCTGCATATGAATTGGATTTGGTATCTGTCACTCCCCAGGTTCGGTTCTGAGTCCCTTCAGGTGCTTCGGTCCCGTCTTTCCGGAGGTTTTCGGCTTCCCGCATCCAGCCTAGTGTGGTGCATGCGGCCTTTGCAGCATACCTCCTGCGTAACCCGGATGTACGACTCTATCATGGATCTCTCTTTGTTCAGGTTTGGGTCTTCGTTTCCCTACTGGATCCGGTATGAGGTTCTGGAGTCGTCCTGGCTGGCAGACTGTCCCATTTTTGGTTTGGAGGCGTGACATTCCTTCTGTCGTTCCTGCATGCTTGAGTAGTGTGAGGCATTGACGGGGGTCCAGGTTTTCCTGGGGGGCGAGTTTGAGCACCTCAATGAGAGCTTGCTTGCCCCTGCCCTTCCTTGGGATGTAGGCATTATACAGCTCCATGTGCAGGTCCCTTCCCTTTCGACTGCGCAGGTTACTGAGGACTTGCGTGCTCGTGGCCTCTTGGCTTTGGCTTTGCGCATCTTTTCCCTTCTTGAGCTGTCTTTGGACTGGCTTGGGGAGGATGTGGGGCCGTTCCTGGGTCCGGTGCCTTGGGGTCGGTGGCTCGCTCGTCGTCTGCCTTGTTGAAGCTGTTTGCGCCGATCTTGCAGGATGCAGTGTCGCTGTTTTATGCCTCCCGGCTCGCGTGTTGGCAGGTGGTGATTACTTCCTCCCTGGAATCTGCCTGGGCCCTGGTTCTTTGGTTGTCTTCACCCTTCTACCCCTTGCTGTTTGCGGATTCTGCTGTGGCGCAGTATCTGGAAGCAGCTTCGGCTAATTGTCATCCCATGTTTGATTTGTTGGTTCCCCGGTGCCCCGGAGGGGTTGTGCCAGGGCTCGTGGTTCCACTTGTCGGGGTAGGCCACTGGTGCCAGTTTCGGGGCCGGCGCCTCCTTCGGAACCGCCTTCGTCTGGTGGGCGGGGTGTTCCTTCTGTGCGGAGCTCGAGTTCTTGTAAGGTGCACTGGCCCTTTCACGGTTTGTTCCATTGATGGGGCGATGGGAGAGGCTTGCTCTGTTCGCTCATGCCTGCTGTCACAATTTGTGTTTTTTTGGGGTCGTCTCCGACGATCTGCGATGGCGTTGGGTGGCTTCCCCTCCTTCGGGAGACTCGGGGCTGATGGGGCAGGCCTCTTCCCCTGTGCTCTGTCAGGTCATCTTGGAGTGGGTTCACTTGGGCGTGATTGAAACGACGACGTCCCTCAGGTGGGTCTCCCGCCTGTTTCCAGTCCCGAAACAGGACTGTGTGGACCAGAGGTTAATTCTGGACTTGTCCCATCTGAACCCCTGGGTTCATTGCCCCTTCTTTTGGATGCTTATGCTATCCCAGGTCCAGCTTCTGTTGGAGCTGGGCACTTGGATGGTGTCCCTGGACCTCCGGAATGCGTATTGGCAAGTCCCAATTCATCTGGGGTTTAGGGACTGGCTCAGTTTTGTTGTGGGGCATCAGAGTTACCCCTTTCATTGTCTCCCGTTCAAGTTGAACCTGGCACCTCGCGTTTTCACACGCCTTACACAGGTCGTGGTGGCTCGTCTGCATTTTTTAGGTGTTCGGGTGTTGGCCTACCTCGACGAATGGCTGGTCCGGGCTCCCAGCTGGTCCACATGTCTGCTAGCCAGGAGTTTGTTTTTTCCCAGCTTGCCAAGTTTGGGTTCTTGGTGAACTGGAGGAAGTCCCATCTGGTCCCCTCCCAGGTTCGGACTTGGCAGGGTCTTGTTTGGAACTCTTGGACCGCTTCCTTGTCTCTCCCTCCGGAGTCTCTCCTTTGCCTGCGATCCCGCCATTGCCGTTTTCTGGGGGGCTCCCGGGTCACCTGGTGGTTGCTCGAGAGTCTGTGCGTTAGCCTGAACTTTGCGATGTTAATACAGTATACCCGCCGTGTCGGGTTTGGCTACATCACCTGTTCTGGTTCCTTCGGGGATGTCCCTTCTGTCTCTCCCGATTGCTGGGTTCGACCCCCATTACGCCTAGCATCGGTTGCTGCGTTGTCGGCATTCTCTTTGGGTTTTTCGGGGTTCAGTGACATGGCGCCTACCCGAGCCCTCGCTCGATATGTTCATGGACGCTTCATCTCTTGGCTGGGGCTTTGTGACTAATGCTCACCAGGCTAGCCAGGGTCATTGGGGTCCGTCCTACCGTTGGGTCCACAGCATGGTACAGGAGTTTGCGGCGGTTTGGTTTCTGCTTCACAGGGTTCGGATCGCCCCGCGGATCGACGATACGCCTCCATTCGGACTGCTCCCCGGTGGTTCATTGCCTGAACCGAGGGGGTTCGATGCAGTCCCTGGCTCTTTGGGGCTGGTCACTTCAGGTGACTCATCTGCTGAGTTCTCGGGGTTTGGCTCTCCTGGCAGTTCACGATCGGGGGTGTCCATCATTTTGGAGGACAGCCTGTCTCGGTTCGTTCCCCTGTCCACGGAATGGATGGTCGATGCCAACTCATTCAGTTGGCTGTGCCAGACATTCGGGCACCTCCCGGTATATGTGGCACCCTTCCCCGACTGTGAGGCCGTCAGGATCGATGCCTTTCGGCAGGACTGGTCAAGGTAGGGGTTCCTGAACCTCTTTCCCCCGGTTCATCTGTTGCTCCAGGTCCTGACTCGCTTGGAGACTTGCCAGGGGAGAGTAGTCCTTTTGGCCCCATGGTGGCGGGTCAAGCCTTGGTTTCAGGCGCTGCTTGCATGGTGTCCGGACCTGGAGGTTTTCCCATGGCTCTGCCTCTTTCAGCAGATCAGACCGGTGCATCATATAGCTGGTTCGGTCTTCTCCCCGAGTCTACGTGTATGTTATTTTTTACTCGAGTTTATCATCATCTCTATGGTGATCAGTTGGCTTCGTTATTGGTGTCCCACCTGCAGGCTTCGTCTAGGAGGCAGTATGAAGTCTCTTGGCGGTCCTTTCCATTCTTTCTTCAGCTTCGTAGGTATAGTTTGCTGTTGGTTAGGGGTTGTTGTGTCCTTTCTTTTTTGGTTGTTCCAGGACCGTCGTCTCATGGCGAATACTGTCGTCTCCTATCGTGCAGCGCCATTTCGCAAGCTGTCTCGTGCGTTGTTTCACCTCCGGCCTGCTCATGTGCCACTTGAGCAGTCCTGGTCGCCTGACAGAGTGCTCTCTTATATCTCTTCTCCTCAGTTTGTTGTGGCCCCCTTCGGTTCAGGACTGTTTCTCTAAAGCTCTTTTCTTGTTGGCATTGGCCTCTGGGGGTCGGGTCGGGGAGCTTCATACTCTCCTCCGGCAAAGGGTTTCTGCTCGTTTGGTCCTGGAGGTAGGTTTGTTCCTTTGCAGCCGTCTCCTTCTTTTCTGGCGAAGAATGAGACTGCTGTTTTCAGGAGGGGTCCTTAGGTTGTTGATGCTTGGTTCATCAGGCCGGGGGGGCATCATGTGTTTTTTCCGGTTGCGGCTCTTTGCCGTTATTTGCGCACCACAAACTCTGTAGCCGGGGATGCATTTTGGGTTGATCCGGTCTCCCTTCTTCCCTGTTTCAGGGTTCGGGTCTCCCAGGTCGTCTGCAGGATTTTCAGACGTTGAACAAGGTCCTGGCTGCATGTTACATGGTAAACGTTCCTGGGCCTAGTCAGACTTGTGTCGCTTTGGGTTGGCGGTTGCAGTCAGTTGTCTTGACTTCGAGTTGAGGAGTGAGCGACTACCGCCTCCTGGGTAAGTCTCTATGGTTTTCATCTGTGGGTAGGTAGCTCCGGGGAAGCCGACGGGGCTTCCCCCCCAGAAAACCGGCATTGAATGTAATGAAACGCCTATTTTCTGGGTGAGTCCCAAAGGTTCCCCGGCAACCTCCCCAACCTGGTCGGCGTTTTTTTGTGCGTTTTTTATGTCAAGCCTCAGAACTGGGGTGTGGATGGCCGGCACAGGGGTCTGGGGCTCCCCCTTCCCATTCCCAGGGAGGGGGGAACAGCACAGACAGCGGCGCGGCGACATGTGATGTCATGCTCGTTTGCTCATTTCTGTTTGGGGAGTTCTATCCACTTGTTCAGCTTTTTGTAGCAATTTCACCAGAATAAGGGTTTGTTTTGGGACGCTTACCTTTCTGGGTGCCTAACCCGGTCAACGGCAGACATAAAATGCTTCCAACCACACGGAGGTTTATATAGGCCATTACTCCTCGTGGCTCTGTGAGGGGGCCAGGTTCTGGCTCGTGGTCCTCAGTAGGCCCACAGAATTCCATACACATGACTGATGCCAAAATCTGACATTAGCATATCAGCCTGGATAGCTCCGGGGAGCCTCCGGGACTCACCCAGAAAATGGCGTTTCATTACAGTCAACGCTTGTTTTTTTGGGGGGCCCTCAGTAGTTTCCCAAAGCTTATATTCTGGTATAGCCAAGCTTTAAGAATTGCACCAAGTCCCACTTCAACCAGTCCAGGTGGGGTTGAACACCCGGATATGAACAGCACAGAGAGCCACACCCCGATAATCAAGCAGACGAGTCACTCGAAACGACCAGCCCCAAAGAGCTAAGAGAACAAAGAGAATGGAAGAGAACCCCCATGGTTTAGACAATGAACCATGGGAGAGCAGTCCAAATTGAGCCGGATCGTAGAACCCTGAGCGACCCGAACCCTCTAAAGTGACAGCCAAACTACCGCGAACTCCCACACCATGCTGTGAGCCCGACAGAGCCCACCGCCCCCGGCTGGCCTGATGAGCACTAGACACAAAACCCCAGCCAAGAGATGAGGCATCTTTGAACACATTGAGCGAGAGCTCAGGTAATCGCCAAGGCACTGAACCACGAAAAATCTGAAGAGGAAGACAGTGATGCAGCAACTGACACAATGACCAAACCCAGTGATCGCAAGAGAGGTGGAAGGGATGCCCTTGAAGGAACCAGAAGACACACCAAAGCTAGATCTGACCTAGTGGCGAAGTTCAAAATCCCGCACTGCTGCTCGAGGAACCGCCGAGTGACCCAGGAACCCCCCCCCCCCCAGACACAGCTGAAGGCAGGACTACAGTCGCAGCAATGCCGCCAGAGGGAAAGACATGGAAACGGTCCTAGAGTCCCACATGTCAGCCAGGTCCGAACCTGGGACGGAACCAGATGGGACTTCCTCTAGTTCACCAGGAATCCGAACTCGGCGAGCTGGGAAACAACCACACCCCTGACGAGCAGACAAGCAAACCAACTAGGAGCCCACACCAACCAGCTGTCGAGGTAGGCCAGAACCCGAACTCCTAGTAGATGCAAAGGGGTCATTACGACCCGGATAAGATGCGTGAATATGAGAGGTGCCAGATTCAAGCCAAATGGAAGGCAATGAAAGCGGTAAGCCTACCACCCCACAATGAAACCTAGCCAATCCCAGAACCCCTGGATGCAGCGGGACATGCCAATACATGTCCCTGAGGTCCAGAGACACCATCCAAGAACCCGGCTCCTTGACCTGGAACAGAGTGGGCATCTGAAAGGAAGGGCAAGGAATCCAGGGGTTTAGACGAGAAAAGTCCAGAATGAACTGCAAATCAGCACTGTCCCATTTCGGCATTGGAAACAAGCGATAAACCCACCTGAGGAATAGGGGTCGGTTCGACCACACCCAAGCATACCCACTCCAAGATGACAGACAGAGCAAAGGGGAAGCAGCCTGCCCCGAACCCCCCTAAGGAGGAGGAGCCAAAAAACACCACCTCAGGATGGAGGACACGATCCAAGATGACCACAAATTGTGGGGCCAGGCATGAGCAAACATCTTCGAGCCTTCCCCTGATCGCCAACCCACAAAAGGACTAACGCCCCTTACGAGAAGCCGATCGATGAGCAGAGCGAGCTTTGTGCCGACCAGACGACGCCGGCTCCGAAGGAAGCGCCAGCTCAGAACTGACACCAAGGGCCTGCCCTGACTGGAAGAGTCCCGAGCACTCTCACAGCCCTGCTGAGATGCCCGAGAACAGCCACCCCAGAGAAGCAACAAATCCGATATAGAACGACAACTAGATGAAGCCGCCTGCAGAAACCGAATGACAGTAGTCTTCGCAAACAGCAATGGACAAAAAGGGGACAAAAACCTAAGAGCCAGGGCCCTAAGCGGAGTCCAAGGAGAGAGTGAGCATGGTTGGGAGACATGCAAGGCAAGAGGCAAAGAACAGAGACACCGCCTCCCTGTGAATTGGCGCAAACAGCTTCAACAGCACGGCCGACACCCTAGCCGCTGATGCCAGTGCCTCAGATGAAGGCCCGGCGCTCAACGCCTCCACATCCTCCCCAAGCCACTCTGAGGACACCTTGAGAAGGAAAAAAGACGTGCAAGACCGAGGCCAAATGCCCGTGAGTGTGCAAGTCCTCAGCCACTAAGGACGCCGAAAGGGTGGAAGGTAATATATATATATATATATATATATATATATAAAAAATTAGAGAAAATATATTAATTCAGGAAAACTTGGCTTAGTAGGCAAATTGGGCCTTGCATAGTAGGCTGAGAAGTGCGTTCTGGCTACTAGGTACGGCATTTTATATATATATATATATATATATATATATATATATATATATATATATATATATATATATATATATATATATATATATATATATATATATATATATGTATATATATGTATATGTATATATATGTATATATATATATATATATATATGTCGTACCTAATAGCCAGAACGCACTTCTCAGCCTACTATTCAAGGCCCGATTTGCCTAATAAGCCAAGTTTTCATGAATTAATGTTTTTTCGTCTACCTAACCTACCTAACCTAACCTAACCTAGCTTTTTTTGGCTACCTAACCTAACCTAACCTATAAATATAGGTTAGGTTAGGTTAGGTAGGGTTGGTTAGGTTCGGTCATATATCTACGTTAATTTTAACTCCAATAAAAAAAAATTGACCTCATACATAGAGAAAAGGGTTGCTTTATCATTTCATAAGAAAAAAATTATAGTAAATATATTAATTCAGGAAAACTTGGCTTATTAGGCAAATCAGGCCTTGAATAGTAGGCTGAGAAGTGAGTTCTGGCTACTAGGTACGACATATATATATATATATATATATATATATATATATATATATATATATATATATATATATATACATATATATACATATATATACATATATATATATATATATATATATATATATATATATATATATATATATATATATATATATATATGTCGTACCTAGTAGCCAGAACTCACTTCTCAGCCTACTATGCGAGGCCCGATTTGCCTAATAAGCCAAGTTTTACTGAATTAATATATTGTCTCTAATTTTTTTCTTATGAAATGATAAAGCTACCCATTTCATTATGAATGAGGTCAATTTATTTTTATTAGAGCTAAAATTAACGTAGATATATGACCGAACCTAACCAACCCTACCTAACCTAACCTAACTTATCTTTATAGGTTAGGTTAGGTTAGGTAGCCGAAAACGTTAGGTTAGGTTAGGTTAGGTAGGTTAGGTTGTCGAAAAAACATTAATTCATGAAAACTAGGCTTATTAGGCAAATCAGGCCTTGCATAGTAGGCTCAGAAGTGAGTTCTGGCTACTAGGTACGACATATATATATATATATATATATATAAAATGCCGTACCTAGTAGCCAGAACGCACTTCTCAGCCTACTATGCAAGGCCCAATTTGCCTACTAAGCCAAGTTTTCCTGAATTAATATATTTTCTCTAATTTTTTTCTTATGAAATGATAAAGCTACCCATTTCTTTATGTAAGAGGTCAATTTTTTTTTATTAGAGTTAAAATTAACGTAGATATATGACCGAACCTAACCAACCCTACCTAACCTATCTTTATAGGTTAGGTTAGGTTAGGTAGCCGAAAAAGTTAGGTTAGGTTAGGTTAGGTAGTCGAAAAACAATTAATTCATGAAAACTTGGCTTATTAGGCAAATCGGGCCTTGCATAGTAGGCCGAGAAGTGCGTTATATATAATATGTCGTACTACTAGGTACGACATATTATATATATATATTTTTTTGTTTTGTTTTTTTGTATATATACAGTAGCTTATACAGGACCACGGAAATGTTGACGTACTAGACTTTTGAGACTTTGAATCCATTTCATCAGGTGTTCCATCATTGAGGTTGACATCTGTCCATGCATCATCAGTTGGTTGAGAGTTCTGTTCCTCATTGAGGCTGACAGCTCCTGAGCCAACATCACTCCCTGCCTCACCTACATCAGAACCCTGCCAAAAAACAAATGCTTTTGATAATTTGTTTATTTTATATATATATATATATATATATATATATATATATATATATATATATATATATATATATATATATATATATATATATATATATATATATATATATATATATATATATATTATATATTATATATATATTTACATATATTTATATATAAATTGGCTTGCTTCAGCAATGGGCATAAAGAATTAAGAGAGCAGAAAATATATACGCTTATTCCAAGTTATCCCCCTTTTTCATAATTTTATTGATCATAATTTATTAATAATGTTCATAGCACAGACTTAAAATACAAAATACAGTATCTGATTACTACAAATACACACTCACAAACATGACTAAACTATGACTAATATATGCAAAGAATCAAATAAATCATCATATTTATTGAATACAAAAATCTGTAAAAGAAAACCCTATTTTGGTCTTCAATACTTTCAAAATTTGAATTAAATTCTAAATAAAACATCCCGCATGCTTTACCTGCCAAATACCATCACCAATTAGGAATGCCTCAAAAACAATTAATAAAGAATACAGTACTTGAAAACATTTAGTGATGCAAATTCAAATCTTCCAAGCAAAATAAAATCCCATGACAAAAGCTCTAGTGCAACAGCAATTTTCAAACTTTCTATGAATTCAGAATAATATAACAGCAGGTGCAGATGAAAGTTGAAAATGGTGATAAAATAAGTAGTACAGCATAATCTCACACAATTTTGAAAACTTTAGCTTAAAAATGGAGTTTAGTGAAACTGGAATGCTGATTTCTGAGCTGGTCACTCAGTCATTCCCTTAGGCAATATGGTCTCCCATCTCTTGGTTATCTTGAGATGATTTCGGGGCTTAGCGTCCCTGCGGTCCGGTCCTTGACCAGGCCTCCTTTTTGTTACACATTCCCAGTTAGACAACAGCCCGTAGCAGCTGTCTAACTCCCAGGTACCTATTTACTGCTAGGTGAACAGGGCCATCAGGGTGAAAGAAACTCTACCCATTTGTTTCTGCCTCTGCCGGGGATCAAACCGGAAACCTTAGGACTATGAATATTGAGCGCTGTCCACTCAGCCATCTGGCCCACATTAGGCAGTATGGTCTTCCATTAGGCAGTATGGTCTCCCATTAGGTAGTATGGTCTCCCATTAGGCAGTATGGTCCCCCATTAGACAGTATGGTCTCCCATTAGGTAATATGGTCTTCCATTAGGCAGTATGGTCTCCCATTAGGCAGTATGGTCTCCCATTAGGCAGTATGGTCTCCCATTAGGCAGTACGGTCTCCCATTAGGCAGTATGGTCTCCCATTATGCAGTATGGTCTTCCATTAGGCAGTATGGTCTCCCATTAGGCACTATGGTTTTCCATTAGGCAGTATGGTCTCTCATTAGGCAGTACGGTCTCCCATTAGGCAGTACGGTCTCCCATTAGGAAGTACGGTCTCCCATTAGGCAGTATGGTCTTCCATTAGGCAATACAGTTTTCCATTAAGCAATTTGGTCAACTGTCAGGGACAAGAAGCATGTAAGGCTTATACAAGTTTGCCTAGGCCTGACCTTCTCCAGGATGCAATCCAAAACAGTTCCCTAACTCCCAAGTACCTGTTTACTGCTAGGTAAACAGAGCTATTGGGTAAAAGGAAACATGGTTAAATCCTGCCAGAACTAAGAACCTGGGGCCATTTGGTTATGAACTGTGCTGACCACTGCACTACAGGACATTGCAAACTCCAGCCTAGACCAGTATGACTTTACTTATCCTGATGAAGCAGAGAACTTTTTTTAAATGCTTCTGCCAGGCCATACATAAAAGGAGTAAAGGAATCACTGGAGAACTTGAAATTCAGCCCTTAATGACAGTCAAAAGATGCCTTCTCTGCACTCAAATACCTCACTAGGCATATGTGAAATCAAATAGATTACCAAATATTTTCCTGCTACTCCGAACATCCAATAAACTAGTTGCCCATCTGACTGCCACCACGAACAATCAGCAGGTGGCAGCACTGGTAGTGTAAAGAGTCAGTCAGCCTCTTGCCTCACTTTCATACAACTTGCCACTCACTCTAAAAAGAAATGGAGCAGCGAAGGCAGAACAAAAAGGAGGCTGGCATGGCAGCAACTGGAAACAAATATTTCCCCTATACTCAATGCCTTACTTTTTTAGCATAAACCACTTAAGTCATCCTTTAGGCAAGATTCCACAGTCACACTTAGAGGAGGAAATTAATGCAGTAAAAGACAATCAACAGGTTACTTGTACCAAAGAAGGGACTAGAGGATCTCAGAAGTAACAAAGAGAACTGAATCCTGAAAAAGCAGACATCTAAGGCCCAAACCCCATTGACAGACTAGAACATTAGAAACATGCAAACCACCACACTCAACAAAAATGTATAGTGGAGAGAAGGAAATTTTACAAATGTGCAGATTGTCCTTCAAATCCCCTTGGCCAATCTATGCATGTTATCACAGAAAAAGGCCATGAGGATGGATAACTTATGAAGATCATGGGCAGGGGGGTACATACCCAGCTGGCCGAGCTTGGTCAACCTACATATAAGCCGAAGCTTATGATCCGTGGGTTCAGAAAGAGCACTACAGACAGCAAATACAGAGGCTTTATTTGCTTTAAATCTCAACCCAAGATATTGGGAGAGAGCAACCACAAGGCACAGTACATTCTGAACAGATAGCCACAAATAAGGCCAACAAAAAAGTAAGGTCCCACTGGAAAGAAGTATCATTCTTTGCCACGAAGAAGAGATTAGTTTAGAAACAAACATAGGTGTCACCACAGCTAAAGTCACCCTAAATGATGCAGCAAAGCTCACCAGCCCAACTGCTAGTAGACACAAACAGGAATGTACCAGTAAGCATCCTGTAGCTCCAGAGAAATGAGCCAAAATCAACACAAAGCTACCTGTTGAACCTGGATGTTGAGCTGCATAGCAGCCATGCCCTAAGATGAAATATAGAAAGACCCACTTCAAAAAATCTTACCAAGTACAGTACAAGGAAAATTCTCTTTCGCTGAAGCCAGCACTGGAGACCTTCAAAACTGTCTCCACTTCCATACATAAAGATGTGAATTGCCTGCCATCAAGAGGAAACAAGAACCCAATACTACAACTAGGAAGAGTAAGGAAAACTAAATTCCAAGTCAGATCCAGCACTAAGCTATGGTTCTTGTCCCACAACAGGAACATTAACAAGTCCCTCCATGCCTGGAAGTCATGGAAACCAATGAAGGAATCTGTGAAGAGTCAGAATGTTAAGAGCCTTTCATAGGCACAATGAAATGATTACAATGCAGTTACGTGGAGGAATCACACTCAAACCGAGACAGGTAAAGCAGCTACCCAACTCGGAGATGATTACCACTACGCTTGTAAAAGGAAAAGAAAGGCTTCATCCTATGTTGTCAATGCCTCTAACCAAACCATATCCCCTACCAAAGAAGAGCTTGGGCTGGCCAAGAAGCTCGGCTCAGAAGCAACATTCCAACCCAGACCAGTGCCCAGCAGCAAGGGCTCCTCAAACGAAACCACCAACAACCCGTTAAGATAGGCACAAATTTCCATGCAGTAGGGAAAAGGAAACATTAAGTTACCAATAGCTCTGCAAGAGGCTCCTGCATAATGTTCACTTCCTCCTAGGAGGCAGGAAATGAGCCTATATCCTCAAGCTCATCAGACACAAGCACCTGTAAGGCCAATGAATGGAGCTATTTAAGCACTAGTCAGAGGCGGTGATCAGAAAGCCAAATAATGCATAGCTGGTACATATCTGGATGTCACAATGCTCAAACTCACAATTTAGCTAGAATGGGAATTCCAAAATCTTATGAAAGAAAAGGAGGAGGACAAACTCCCTTCAAGCAGAAAACTGTGATAATATATCCCTTGTGATTCTTCAGAGCACGAATCTATAGCTTAAAGACGCATCATATGACACTCGATTGCTTGGGGGCTCGAATAAGCTTGTGGACCAAACCTGACACACAGGACACTCATGTGTGTGAAAACGAACCTGCACCCAACTAAGGAGAGAGGAACTCAACAAATGTCAGCTGAACACATTGTTGACTAGAACCAGAAACCTACCTGGTATGAAAACATTTTCATACCAGTTAGGTAAAGTCAAAGGAGACACAGTAGCCATGAATATATACATACACACAAAAGGAAGTTAACAGAGAATAGGCTCCCTGCCCAGGAGACAATATTGAGAATGAATCAACTGTTACTGAACTAAAATAAGTCGCTCATCGACTGAGCTAAATAGACTGAGACTGTTCACACTACCGATGTTATCTTATGACAAGTGGTGGCCAGACAGACAAATAGTTTATTGGTGTTAAGAGTAAAACAGTAATACTTTGGTAGCATATTTGATTTCAAGTACCGCCTAGAGAAGGTTTATGAGAGTTGAGGAATGAACGTTCTAATGGTTATTCAGAACATGATTGAGACATTTCCAGTGGCTTGGAGGATGAATTTAGTAAAGATCCCCACTATGTCTGGAGATGAAAGGTCCCACTGATCCAGGCTGTAGCTTGCAATTACCATTGTTGGGGACAGGAAGCTGGAACTTAGGCTCATCAAGGTTTCATTAGGCCAACTATTGATGTTTCCCACGATGCAACCCACAATAACTGCCTTAACTCCTAGGTACGTATTTTACTGCTTGGATAAACAAAGGCATCAAGTGAAGGAAACGTGCCCAACCATTTCTGTCCTGCCTGGGAATTGAATCCAGGTCCCTTGGTTGTGAGCCAAGGAGGAGTCAGATGCAGTATTCCCTAAAGGAGTGACTGGGTGACCAATTCTCAGAGGTAACAATAAAAGTATAATTTACTTAAGCAGTAGTCTCATTAATTTATCTTCCACATACTGTGCATAGTTTAACAAAACATTATTCCTAAACATATATAAATATGAATGCTATGCAATGGATTATTAACCTGCACTATTAAGTTCATTTATAGACTGTATCCTGAAGTTCTTTTTTAATTGATAGCTTTGTTTTCACAATGTCTGCAGCATAGTTATAAGAAATTCAAAACATTACATGAATTATATATGTTAAAATTTGACTTAAGATGCAGTTAATGTATCCATGTGACCATTTTCCAATTAAAACACATGTAACTTAAAAAAAAAAAAACTGTGCAAACAGAAAGAAAGTAAAACACATCTTCATCAAAGCCAAATCAGGAGCACGCTATCAAACATGAAGATACTCTACCAAATGTTACCTTAGGGTTTATCATGTTGTTGCGAGCTACTGGCTTAGAAACCTTAGCTCCATAGGCATTACAACCATACTTAGGGACAGGGCCAGTTCCTAGAGTGTGGTTAGACTGGGGAGAGACCAGGTAGGTCAGGTTAGTAGTTTTGGTTAATGGTATAAGCAAATAACTCAAGGTTGTATGCTGGGAACTAGTATGTTTGCACAAAGAGAAACAGGTCAATTATAATATCCAGCCCACACACATATATGAAAAGGAAAAAGTGATGATGTTTCGGTCTATCCCGGGCTCTTATCAAGTCGTCCAGGATGTGTCGAGCTCTTTTTTTGCCAATTCAATAAGGGTCTAGGATGACAAGAACATCATCACTTCCCTTCTTTCCAGGGATGGGTTGGGTATTAATTTTCAGCCACATTATTTTGACTTATTCTTTGGAGGTTATTTATACAATGTCACATCATTAACGGTTTTCTATTGGATGCTGTCTATGTTGTGCAGTTTCTCTTGAAATTATTTTCGTTGATACCAAGTTTCTCTCAGTGTTAGTCACAATTCTTTACTACTGTTCTACTAGCATTCACAAATAATCAGCATCGAGAAGCATTATGTTGTTAGTTTGATGACATTAAATTCAAGAACATATTTTATAAGCACTATTTTCAAAAGTACAAAAGACAAGCTAAATGTTAAGAACTCTGAAAAGAAATTAGTTACTTTAAGAATTAATAAAAAAAATTTAATTAACAAGTTTTCATCATTATTCTTTACCTAAACATTTTAATAATAATAATAGTGCCTACACTTTGGGTACGACATACCTAATAGCTTTTCAGTCCTCATAAATCAGATTTTTTTGTATTAATTATTAATCTTTATTTACTGGTCATCACATACCTCCTAGTTTTGCTGTTCAAAATATTCTGTAATGTATTTCCAACCCTAATAGTTTTCCCACTTTCCATATACTGTACTCAAATCTGGTACAAGACGATAGGTAATAAAATCTGTTCAAACTAGATACAATACACCAAACCAATCATGATACTCTTTCTAAGCAAGATTATAGCAGAATACTATCAGCCTCATTTAACCACTGCACTGCGCAATGCACCTTGAGGCTCTCGATGGGTGATGCGCAGCGCGCCTCAAAGCTCTCATAGGTATAGTGTACGATTCAAAAGTCGCACGTGGTGACGCGAGTACGAAATGTATGCCTGAGGCCTCCAGTGATCGTTCACCATTTTGAAAAAAACCCAGCATGCCCCAGGGCCGTGGGAACCCTCAGTTTCAAGGAGGCAACCATGTCTGACGTATCGTCTATCAGCTCCCGGTCCACGGTCAGCTGCGGTCCAGCAAAACAACTCGCAGAGGACAAAAATACGGAACATATTGTATGATGATGGAGTGATGGATGATGATTTAGATTACAGTCCTGAAAAAGCCTAACACAGGGGTCGAACTCGAGTGATGGGGACACGGAGGTGAACGATGTCGCGGGTGTGTACCGTACACATGCCTTGCCCAGCCTGCCTCGCCGCCCTGGGTCAACACCGCTGGAGTCACCATCACCATGTGTGTCCCCTGATGTGAGTGTATTTAGTGATACCACATGTGATGAACCATTCTCTGGCTTCAGTGACATAGGCTCTGATACAAGAAGTGTTGATGAAGCAACTACAAGCAGCGATGGTGTTACTAGGTGGGGTTTTGCTGCCCCAGCAACAAGCCAAGGCAAGCAGCAGTGAGTCACGTGGTCTGAAGACAGAGACGATAGTGTTCCCTCGACATCAGGTGTCCGTGGTCCGTGGTAGGCTTATACTACACAGAACTCTCATCTCCTGGCATACCCATATGCAGCTCTAGCACAAAACAACGGAGCCGTGTTTTGGGGGCCCATGCTGGTGGTGGTTGTGGTGTTGAAGCCAAAACCAAAACCACTTGTGTACTTGTGTGGGAGGATTGTGAGACTTTTGTCCCACAAATTCCAATATTTGATAGTACCGATGTTGGTGTGACACCCTTATTCCACTATACTAGTGATGAGGCTGAAATTGACTATTATATGGCATATTTTAATCAGGAATTCATGGACCATCTCATTGCAGAGACGAACAGATATGCTTTGCAACTCATTGCCTCTGGAATTTTACCTGCCTCTCGCATGACACGTTGAAAAGATACGACATATGAAGAAATGTATGTGTTTTTAGCATTGACTGGGGAGCCGGTCAGCCGAGTGGACAGCACGCTGGACTTGTGATCCTGTGGTCCTGGGTTCGATCCCAGGCGCCGGCGAGAAACTATGGGCAGAGTTTCTTTCACCCTATGCCCCTGTTACCTAGCAGTAAAATAGGTACCTGGGTGTTAGTCAGCTGTCACGGGCTGCTTCCTGGGGGTGGAGGCCTGGTCGAGGACCGGGCCGCGGGGACACTAAAAAGCCCCGAAATCATCTCAAGATAACCTCAAGATAAGATACATGATGATGAAGCATTCAGAAAAACACGTGATCCAGGATTATTGGAGCAAAGACAGCCTTGTTCCATCCCCCGTGTTCAACAGGTACATGTCCCGTGATAGGTTCCTGCTGCTTCTCAGGTGCCTGCACTTTGAGAACAATGATAATGAAGACAGAACCGACCGACTGTGGAAGGTGCGGAAGGTATTTAGCGAGATGAGAGAAAAGTTCCATGACGATTTTGTACCAGGACAGAATGTCCTGACTGATGAATTGCTAGTTCTCTTCAAGGAACGACTGGCATTCATACAGTATATTCCATCAAAGCGGCACCGATTTGGACTCAAGTTTTTCGTGCTATGTGACTGTGAAACTGGTATTGTCATGGACATGATACTGTATTCAGGTACAGTCGTTGACATACCAGGTCAAGATCCATACGAGTTCTCAGGCAGTGTCGTGAAAACCCTCATGGAACTGGTGCTGCACAAGGGGCATATCCTGTTCACGGACAACTACTATACCAGCCCCTTGCTGACCAGATTCCTCCTCGACCATAACACCAGCGTATGTGGCAATGTCAAGGATAACAGGAGAGAAATGCCTGTGTTTGGCATTGGTATTGCAGTGGGTGATTGTCAGCTGCGAAAGTGTGAACAAATGTTATGAGTGCACTGGAGGGACAGACGCGAGGTGAATATGTTGACAACTATTCACACCGTTGCCAGTGTTGGACAGTGGCAAAGTGAACTTTGCAACACGGTTCCCAATATATAAGCCTGATTATGTCATTGACCACAACGTAAATATGAGGCTAGTTAATAAATGTGACATGATGATTGGTGCTGTCGAGTGCGTGCGAAAATCTGTGAAGTGGACAAAGAAATTTTTTTCCACCTTATTGACGTTGCAGTGCTGAACTGTTTCATTATGTATCTCATGAAATCTGGCAAGAGAGCCCCAATACATACATTCAGTTTTGCTCTAGTGTCATAACTGCTCGTGAGGTATGGGGTGGAGGGCTCTGTTACAACGTGTGGGGTGCCAGCAACAATGCCTCATGCAGTTCCTGACAGACTCAGGGGAAGAATATTCTGGCTGTACACAAGCTTGGTTACATGGCAGACACAGGCACATGGGACAAGGGTAAACGTGCCTGCGTCGTCTGCAAGAACACACACCGCAAGGAACACAAGTGAAGATGCATCTGCACATGATGCATTGAGTGCAAAGTTCCCCCTATGCCCCGTTGACTGCTTCACTGATTATCACACACTCGCATTCTAAGTGTGTTGATAGGTGATGTATATAGTCATGTGATAGTGTACAGTGTGTAAATATGTTATAAATGTACATATTTGAACATGAAATATTGGAAATATGATTAATGTTTGTGGACACATTTGTGATACATATAACACAGTGTCTTGGAACAGCACGAATGTTCTACTGCCAGAATATTATAACCGTGGTCAATATACATAGGATTAGCAAGAAAATCAGTGTTGAATCTAATGAAACTACATTTTCTGGGTGAGACCTGGAGGCTCCCCGGAGCTTATCCATGCTGATATGGAACAACTATTAGACTTTCGCATCATTTAGTGTGAATGGAGTTCTTAGGCCAACCAAGGACCACAAGCCAGAACCTGGCCCCCCTCAGAGAGGCACAAGGAGCAATGGCCTATAGAAATGCACATGTGATGTGTAGCATTCTATGTCTGCCATCGACTGGGTCAGACACCCAGAAAGGTAAGCATCCCAAAACAAACCTCTATTCTGGTTGAAACTACTACTAAAAGTCAAATGAATAGACAGAACTCCCCAAAGAAAAACAAGCAAACGATGTCAAAACACAAAAAAATCGCCTACTGGAGGGAGGGAGGGATGCTGGGGAGCCTCCGGGTCTCACCCAGAAAATGGAGTTTCATTACATTCAACACTGGTTTTCTGAGGGGAGCCCCTTCAGCTTCCCGGAGCTATCTACCCAAAAACAAGGACAAAAGATGGATAAACCCGGGAGGCAGAAACCACTCACCCGAAACCCAAAGGCAAGACAACTGGCAACCCCGAATGACCCAGCAGACAACCTGGGAGACCCAAACCCTAGAACAGGGACAAAGAGAACCTGGGTCAACCCAAAGTGCATCCACAGCCACAGAGGCTGCGGCATGCAGGCAATAGTTGACAGCCACAACAGGACACAAGAAGACGCACCTCCGGCCAAACCAACCAAGCATCAACAACCCCAGGGAACTCTCCAGAAAACACCCGTCCCAACCTTGCCCAAAAAGAAAGAGATGGCTGCAAACGAACAAACCTATCACCCAGGACCCAAAGGAGTAGAAACCTCTGAGAAACAATCCTGAACAGAAAGAGCCACAGCCATAACAAACCGAGGGAAGAGAGAAGAGAGCACCATGTCCAAAGACCAGGACAACTCAGGCAACACATGAGCAGGCTGGAGGTGAAACAACGCCCGAGAACGGGGCAGAAGGAACATTAAAACCAAAAGTAAGCCGTAGCAGCTCCGCCAGTGCCGCATGATACAAGGCAACAGTATGCGGCATAAGATGACGGTTTTGAAACAGCCACGAGAGAAAGGACAAGACCACCCCAAAAAAAAAGCGAAATACTCATACGAAGAGACAAAAAGAAAAGGAAGGACCGCCAGTAAACTACACACGCCGCCAACATGAAGCATGCAGGTGGGACACCATCAACAAAGCCACATGATCATCAAACAGATGGTGATAGAATCGAGTTAAAAGTGCCAGACATGAAGACTTGAGAAGAAGACCAAACCAGCCAAGTAACGGATTGGACCAATCATCTGAAAGAGGCGGGGCTGCGGGAAAACCTCTGAGTTAGGACACCGAGCAAGCAGCACCTGAAACCAAGGCTGGGCCGACCACCATGGAGCCAAGAGGATTACTCTCCCCTGGTAAGTCTCCAAGCAAGCTAGGACCTGATGTAACAGCGGAACCGGGGGAAAGAGATACAGGTAACCCCACCTCGACCAGTCCTGCCGAAAAGCATCGACCCAGACAGCTTCGCAGTCGGGGAAGAGCGCCACATATACCGCGAGACGCCTCGACCACGCCGATACAAAGAGGTCTACCTCCGGGAGCCTGTACATCCAGCAGAGTCAACTTAATGAGTAAGAGTCGACCATCCAATCCGAGGACAGGGTATTGAAACTAGACAGGCCATCCACCAGGACATTGGACACCCTCGAACGTGAACAACCAGGAGAACCAAACCACGAGAACTCGGCAGACGAGTCACCTGAAGCGACCAGCCCCAAAGAGTCAAGGACTGCATCAAACCCCCTCGGTTCAGACAATGAACCACCAGGGAGCAGTCCGAATGGAGTCGGATCATTGATCTGTGAGCGATCCAAACCCTCCGAAGCGACATCCACACCGCCGCGAACTCCTGCACCGTGCCATGGGCTCGACGGAAGGACGGACCCCACCACCCCTGGCCGGCCTGGTGAGCACTGATTACAAAGCCCCAGCCAAGAGGTGATGCGTCTGTAATCACATCGAGCGAGGGCTCGGGTAGGCATCAAGGCAGTGACCCTTGAAAAACCCAAAGAGGAAGCCGGCAACGCAGCAGCTGACGCAAGGCCCCCGGAGGCCAAACCCACCGATCGCAAGAGAGGCGGAAGGGACATCTCCAAAGGAACCAGAACAGCCGACGAAGCCAAATTCGATCCGGCGGGTAGACCATCACGGAAAAGTTCAGGCTACTGCACAAACTTGAACAACCTCCAAATGACCCAAGAGTCCCCCTAGAAACAAGGGAGTCCCCCTAGAAACAAGCAAAAGCGGGAATGCAGCTGAAGGAGAGACTCTGGAGGGAGAGACAAGGAAACGGTCTTAGAGTCCCACACAAAACCCAGCCAGGTCCGAACCTGAGAGGGAACCACATGGGACTTCCGCCAGTCCACCAGAAATGCTGAACCCGGCAAGCTGGAAAAGAACCAAATCCCTGGTGAGCAGACATGCGGACTGGCTGGGACCCCAGTCCAGTCAGTCATAAAGGTAGGTCAGCACCCGAAGATCTAAGAGATGCAGACAGTCCACTATGACCTGGGTAAGGCGTGTGAACACGTGAGGAGCAACCCAAATGGGAGACAACAAAAGTGGTAACTGAAATGCCCCACAACAAATCCGAGCCAATCTATGAATCTCGGATGAATCGGGACGTGGCAATACGCGTCCCGGAAGTTCAGAGACACCATCCAAGCGCCCGGCTCCAACAGACCTGGGACAGAGTAGGCATCCGAAAAGAGGGGCAAAAGACCCAGGGATCAGACAGGACAAGTCTAGAATGAACAACAGGTCCACAGTCCCATTTCAGGACTGGGAACAGACGGGAAACCTACCTGAGGGACATCGCTGTTTTGACCATGCCCAAGCGTTCCCACTCCAAAACGACCCAACAGAGCGCAGGAGAAGGGCCACGCCCCACAAGCCCGGAACCCCCCAAAGGAGAAGAGGCCACCCACTGCCACCACAGGCTGTCGGAAATGACCCGAAAAACCCATGAATCATGAGACCAGGAGTGAGCAAACAGAGTGAGCTTCCCCTCATCACCCCGTCAATGGGGCGAACCGGGAAAGGGCCGATACCCCTTATGAGAACCTGACTTATGCGCAGAACAATCACTGCGCCAACCAGATGAAGACAGACCCGAAGGCTGCAATGACCCAGAACTGGCACCAGCGGCCTACCACGACCAGAGAAACCCCAAGCCTAGGCACAATCCTTCCGGGTGGAACCCCCCTTCGGGACCCCTGAAGGACCAACAAGTTTGACAACGGACGACAACTAGAAGATGCTTTCAGAAACTGCCCAACCACAGACTTTGCAAACAGCAAGGGACAAAATGATGACAAAAACCTAAGAGCCAGGGCCCAGGCAGATTCCAATGAGGAAGCGAGCATCACTTGCCAACACGAGAGACACGAAGTGCATAACTCTGACACCACATCCCGCAGGATCAGCGCAAACAGCTGCAGCAGTGCAAACGATGCCCATGCCACCGTAACCAAGGCACCAGACCCAGAAACAGCCCCAAGCACCTTCACAGCCTCCTGAAGCCAATCCGAAGAAAGCTCCAGGAGGGAAAAGAACCGTAAGACTGAAGCCAGCAGGCCACGAGCGTGCAAGTTATCAGCCACCAGTGCAGCGAAAGGGAGGGAATCTGCATGTGAAGCTGAACCACACCAACATCCCGCTGAAGGGCAGGGAATAAACACGCAATGAGGTGCTCGAATTTGCCCCCCAGGTACACCTGGACCTCTATCAACGCCTTGCGGCACTCAAGCATGCGTGTATGATAGAAAGCTGTCCAAGCATCCAACGACAACACAGGGATGTGTTGTCTGCTAGCCAGGACGACTCCGGAACCTCATAACGAACCCAGTATGGAGATGAAGTCCCGAACCTGAACGAAGACGGATCCATTATAGAGGCATAATCCGGGTTGCGCAGGAGGTATGCCACAATGGCTTCCCGCACCTCAGACGGCGAGATGTGGGAAGCCGAAAACCTCCAGAAGGAACACGGAAACGAACCCGGGGAGGAGCCGACGCCCAAACCAACTCGTATGCAGAAGTGGGAAAAGAAAACCCCAATCCTTGTAACAGTAAATCCTACTCGGTGGATAGGAAAACCCAGGCGAGGCCCAATGGGACCAAAGGCCCTCAAGTCAACCCCTCCCCAACCTTGAAAACTTCCATATTAGGACTCTGGACCAAGTCGTCTTCCGAAGCCCTGGTCTCACAAGAAAAAGCCGGGGTAAATGGAAAGGCAGGAAGGAAGGGGGCCACACTGGTCAAACCACATCACCACGGCTGGAGGAACCGACTCGAATGCCTCCATCGTCCCCCCCAGAAGGGGCAACCCCCAAAACTGCCTGAGTCTCAGAACCTTCTAAACTCTGCCCTGACCCCGAAGCCCTCAGTCGCTTCAGAGCTGGAAGCAGGGGGAGGGTAACCAAAATGAACCACAGCAAGGGAAGAACAAGGGGGTGCGTATTGAACCAAGGTCGAAGCGACCAACACCACAAAGTTTGGGTCCCTAAATGCAAAACGGGGCAGCCTCGGGGCTTTCGGGGCAGCAAGCAACCTAGCGCATTGCAGCAACATAAATCTAGCATGCAACGCCTGAGCCACCTGCACCTGTATAAAGACATCAGTGGACTGGGTGAATTGAGTCACAAACAAGCAACAATTCTTGCTGGACTCTGGGTCGAAGGTGTCACCAACCCAACTGGCAGCATGACGGAGGCAAAAATAGTGAGTCACCCTGAGACAAGGGGACAGAGCAACCCTCAAACTGTCACAAAGCAAGAGAGGACCCAGGGGTCGCATCTATAGGATCCCTTGCACACCCACAGGGTTTCCCAGGGCCCCTAAAGTGGTATTGCTAAGGGTAAGCCCAGGTAGGGTACTGTGAACCGGCGCCCAAGTCTACCAATCAAAACTGCTAAAAGCTGAACCCCCGGGATGTGTCCACTCATGGGGGCATAGCAGAGGATACCACCCAGAAACACACATACATAAAACCTAAGTCAGAGACAGAGGGCAACGAACCAAAAGGCAGACCCCCCACCAGGGAGGAAAACAAAAAAGAAAAACCTCACAGGCGGACAACGTACCCAGGTGGAACAGAGCCGGTCACTATAATAGGTGATAACTAGCTGTGCAGTACCCCGTGCCCCTATCAGTGCAAACTACCCCTTACTTTAAGGAAAACAAGGGAGGAAGAAATCCCCCAGCCCACTCAGGGCGGTCAATTACCGAGCAGCAAAAGACCAACAGAGGTACACCCTAAGGTGACTTGTGGAAGATAACCCCAAGCCCCATGAACAGTATTTACAGGGGCACTTAGGGAAGGGAACCCTAAGCTCATGCAGTCTGAGTACCAGTGAGGATTACTCCCAGCTCATGCATCACCCTGAAGACAGCACTAAACACAAGGCCCAGCATTGAGACAAGAAACAGGAGCCGGAGTCACACGACCAAGCCTCAAACACATCAGCCGATAACTGAAGGTGTGGGTCGCCAGCGCGAGGGGTTTGGGGCTCCCCCTTTCCCCTCCATCTGCGCAGCTCCGTGGTGACGTCATGCTTGTTTACCAGTTTTTCTTTGGGGAGTTCTGTCCACTCGTTTGACTTTTAGTTGTAGTTTCAACCAGAATAGGGGTTTGTTTTGGGATGCTTACCATTCTGGGTGCCTGACCTGGTCGATGGCAGACATAGAATGCTCCAAATCACACATGCATTTCTATAGGCAATTGCCTCTCATGTCTCTCTGAGGGGGCCAGGTTCTGGCTCGTGGTCCCCGGTAGGCCTAAGAACTCCATTAACACTGACTGATGCCAAAGTCTAATAGTTCCATATCAGCCTGGATAAGCTCCAGGGAGCTGAAGAGGCTCCCCCCAAGAAAATATATATATACATTGGAACCTTTGGGTGACGAGCGGCTTCATCTACGAGCATTTCAGGTAACAAGCGAGCCACTCGCAGAAAATTGATCTCGATTGACGAGCTTCCGCTCGGTTAACGAGACAACTACATGGTGCTTCCTAGCGTTCCCGCTGGTTCTCGGACATCTCCAACGACAGTGTTGTTGTTGTTTCGCAAGATGAGTGTTTCACATGACGAGCTCAGTGCTGGAACGGATTAAATTCGTTAACCAGGACACCACTGTATATATATTATCTCTTGTTAAGACTGAGGCTCGATCTGGCTGAAGGAGAAATGCCAGTAACGGTAAGGACAACCTGCTAGAGAAAAGTCTAGCACTGAATTTAATAAAGTGCTCTTCGACTCTGTTATCAAAGAGACACCTATTATGCTACCAGGCCTCTGTCTGGACACATGCAGAATAACCCCCCCAAATTGAGCACCAACCATATGCAAGCTCAGCTTCATGTCAATTTGCAAATGCTAACACAGGGGAGTGGTTTAAATTTATTAAATCAAAATTTAGGTAAAAAACCTAAAACAGGTCCAGGACCTGTACCCGAGATAAAAGCCACATAATTCAATAAAGACAGACCAGAATAATCAGAATGAATTATGTAATTACTTGAGTGACATGGTGACTGAATGTCGCAGATGTGAGTGCACGGCAATAATCTTGAGGTTCATGATCAATTCAAAAGAAACATCAAAGGTAGTAGTTAACTCAAATAGAGAATGACCACAGCTGAGGAACAAATTGAACCAGGACAGAGAAGTTAGCTCTGCAATGCAAGGTGGTGAAAATTCAAGAAATATAAACAACAGAATATCCAAACACACACAGGCATCTAGTTAATACAGTAACATAGATCTGCAGTACATGAAATGTGGAAAGCCAGGTGAAGTGGGCAGCTCCTTGGCACTGGTGATAATATTGATGCTGACATCTGGTGTCAGTCTGGGATAGTGGACAGGTCAGTCAACTAACAATTAGCAGTGCAATGCTTGGTAGTCTCTTAAAGGACAAGTATTGCACAGTTGATGTTTATGAGCGTAGATACATGAACATTATGTAGGTCAATCCTGGCTGGATTGAGAAACTTAAACCTTAAATTTTTTAAAATCTTTTTCCTGGATTTAAAACTTAAATCTTTTCCCCCCACTTATAGCTCAGCAGGAGCATTTGCAAATGACTGTCAACCAGGATTGTTGCTTGATTATGTCTTTGGAAGATGGGGACATTGCCTAAGTATGCAACCAAATGGTACAGCTCACAAATGCATACTAGTCACTACCTACTAAATTAACTTTGCAAAGTCATACTTTTACAAGTCATAGACTCAATTATTACATTAAAATGAAGATTTAGTGTATTTCATAAAGCCCCAAGTGAATATCAAAATATGCAACATTTATAATACATACACTGAAAGTGAATAATGATGAGAATGACATGCAAAGATTAAAATACTAACTTTAAGAGATGGTGGACCAGAGGAGGCAGTAGAACAATGATCAGATGCTAGGATTGAGGAATTGTGTTGATCTACAACAATAACTTCATATTCTCCATCTTCGTCAACCTCTCCAGTGCGTTCAGTACCTAAGAAAAATATGAGTAACATGACATTAATATTTCAAGATACTGTATTTAAAACTGTTAGTAAGAGCATTTGCACTGTTATGGGGATTTTCTGGATGGGGATGAATTCTTGAGGAACAGGACTGCCCAAATTTAAATTCAAATTACTAAGTATAGATTTATAAATGATGTTGCTTCAGTAAAAGAGCTTTTATTATAATTTCGTGGTAATTGAATACTATAGTAGATAATACAGATACAGTAACTCCAACTAAAAATTATAATATACTGTATAAGCATAACAGAACAGACAAAACATTTAGTTTTGCCTCACATTTGGGCTGCACAAGGCATGTGTGTGTGTGTGTGTGTGTGTGTGTGTGTGTCAAGTGTACACCATCCCTCTATTTGAAAAGTTAATTCCATAAGAGACTTTAAACACTTCACTATTCAACTTCAACTTATAAATACTTTCACATCAATACAGTAGACATCAGTTAATTCAACAAATATCAAGTTACAAAACTCATTCTTTTAAAGTTAAAAGAAGTTTGGCAGTCTTCTGCAAACTTTAAAAGAAGTTTAAAGTTTGGTAGTCTCCGTGGCATAGTGGTAAGACGCTGGCCTGGCGTTCTGCGAGTGCTTTGTCCTGGGTTCGTATCCTGGCCGGGGAGGATTTACTGGGCGCAAATCCTTACTGTAGCCTCTGTTTAACTCAACAGTAAAATAGGTACCTGGTTGTTAAACGATTCTTCGCGGAGGTCGTATTCCGGGGAACTTAGGATTAAGTGAGTAAGTAAGTGAATCGGAGGCAGACTGCCTCAGACTGCTGTCTGATATTAAACTCTTGTTGTTTACTGACTGTGAAAGCCTGATTGACTGTAAATATCTGATTGACTGTAAATGTCTGAATGACTGTAAATGCATAAATGACTGTAAATGCATAAATGACTGTAAATGCATAAATGACTGTAAATGCATAAATGACTGTAAATGCCTAACCGGTTGCTACCACAACTGTGAATGCTTGTGAATGCTTGAAATGAATGACTGACTTGTGACTAAGTGACTGGTTCTGACTGGCTGCCACATAAGAGGCAGTGAAATGTTTGAAAGGAAAATTGGAACCAGTGATGCAGATATGAATGCGCAAGCATTGGACGGTCTCAACTCTCACTCTCCATTCACGAACACTGCTCCTCCCTCCCTCCCTCCCCATGTCTTCCATACGCCAATAAGAGTCCTCAGTAAAGATAAGGTGCAGTTAAATGTTCACTTATTATATTTATGGTTTATATTATACCTGATTGTTTTGTGTATGAAAAATATGAGTAGTATTCTGTATAAAATGTATTTTTAAGTTAATATTTTTTGGAGTGTGGAATGGATTAATTCAATTTACATTATTTCTTATGGGAAAATTCATTTTGGATGAACAAATTTTTGGATGATGACGTGTCTCTGGGAATGGATTACAATCGTGAACAAAGGTACCACTGTATTAGACCGGGGCATTAGTCTATGGAGTTCAGCCTACCAGGGACCACGAAGCAATGTTGGAGGAAAACCACTGATTCAAAGCTGGTTCATAAAGATCCAACTCTTGAAGCTGTTGTCCATTCTCTGTTACATTTGACCTTTTAAAGAAGTAGTCTGGATGAATATCCTCCAACTTATTCAGTATTTTAAAAGTTTGATGAGATAGAGTATGATGCAAACCCTATCATATCTGGTTTGCAGTGTTGTTAGTCCTGTGGCCCTCAACTATTCGTGTCATACCGTGTTGTAATTTCTCCAAAGCAGATTTGTCCTTCTGAAGATTAAGCCTAAATACTTGGATACAATATTCCAAATGGGGTTCCACCAGATATTTGTACAGTTGAATAAATGCTTTCTTTTCTTTGAGGTCAAAAGCTCATTAGACTGTTCCTAGGGTTTGGTTGACATTTTTTATTATTGCAGTTCCCACTTGTTGTGCCACTTTCAGTGACTGATCGATTCTGACTCCAGATCCTTTTCTTCATCAATCTGCTGCATGGAAGTGTTGCTGATATGAGAGCTGTGATTATTTTGCATTATTATGCCCTACGTGCAAGGTTTTGCATTTTTCAATATTAAGGAGGATTTGCCAATCTTTCAATCATTTGTGGAGTTCACATTGATCTCTTTATAAGACCTCAATATAATTTTTGCTTCTTACTTTACCATAGACCATAGTGTCTGCTGCAAATATGATAATTCAGTGTGTAATATTCTCATCTATTTCATTAATGTACAGTATATGAAAAAAACGTTTGGCCCCATATAGAACTGTGTAACATTTCTGTGTGCATCACTTAACTAATTTCTCCAGTCAGATTCATTTCCATTTAAAACAACCCTTTGCTTTCTTTATTTTAACCATTCTAGTACTTTATCATTTACTCCATGTGCTTGTAATTTCCTTGCCAGTCTTTCATGTGGTACCTTATCAAAAGCTTCAGAGAAGTCCATGTACTGTATATTATGTCAATTGAAACTTCTTTGTCTGAATAGCTAGTTATTATTTTGAATATGTGAAAAGGTTTGTAAGGCAGGAGTAATTTGTAACAAAACCATATTGTGTAAAATTTTAGTAGACTATGCACTGTGATATAGTGAATGATTCCCGCCTTTAAGATTCTCTCCGAGGCCCTGCACATATGTGAGGTTAGGCTGACTGATCATTAGCTCTTTCTGCTTTTTTCTTAAGATAGCACGACTTTGCATATTTCGAATCTAAGAGGACTAGCCCTTGGTTCAGAGATTTTCTGAAAAGGAGTTTCAATGGTAGACACAGTTCATGTGCCAGTTCCTTTACAATCTTGGATTGAATTCCATCCACACCTAGAGCATTTGAATCCTAAATTTGTCAATGCTCTTCCTGATTGTTTTGCATGTTATGGAAGTTTCTGAATTCTCTCTCTTGTCTTGCTTTAAACATCATGTAATGACTGGTATATAAAGTCTAGCTTTTACTGTTATTAATCTAAATGTTTTGTTTAAGTTAGAATATCAGTTTGCTTTATTTCTGTTAATGTTAATTTTTATGTTTCATCTGTCAGTGTTTGCAAGTACTGTATGTATGTTAACTTTAGTATTAGAGAATGTGTATTTATGTCTGTGTGTAAAGTAGATTTCCTGCATGTTTTTATGAGGGTAGCATCCCACATCACCACGCATAGAGGGGATCCGGACTTAACCGACTGTGTGTGTGTGTGTGTGTGTGTGTTGAATGCACGAGCGAGATGCCCACCTCACTATTAGGAGGTTGTTTATCTCAGTTTTCTCAGTGTGCCTGAATACACTAGTTGATCTGGTGAGTTGATAAATTTATTCCATATTTATCAATGTCTCACGCACTTCCTGACAGATTCAAGTGTGAAAATTACCTTGCTGTACACAAGCTTGGTTATATGCCAAGCACAGGCACACATGAAAAGGTTATACGTTTCTGTGTTGTACGCAATGTAAGGAACAGAAGCGAAGATCCATCTGCACTTGGTGCATTGAATGCAAAGTTCCCTTGTGTCACACTGACTGCTTCAGTCACTATCACACACTCGTGCAGTTCTAAGTGTGTTGATAGGTGATGTATATAGTCTGTGATAATGTACAGTGTGTAAACAAGTTGTAATAATTATTACATGTACATAATTATTATTGTAATAATTTAACATGAAATATAGAAAATATGAACAATGTTTGTGATACATGTAACAGTTTCTTTGAACAGTACAGATGTTCTAATGCCATATTATTGTAAACCTGCTCAATATACATAAGATTAGCCAGAAAAAAAACAAAAGAAATTCATTTGTATTTGTGCAGGAAAAATGAACATAAAAATATTCGTGGCAACTCTCGCCTGTTGAATCTGGCACGCGACTGCCTTCAGGAGTCTACGCCACGGGTGACCACCAAGCTGTGACGTCACTCATCATTTTCTGGACACTACTGTGGCCAAAGTAAGTACATTTGTACAATATTTTCAACATATATGTGATCAGGGGAGGGTATTTAATAATTTTGAAAAGATTTTTTTTTTTTTGCGAAGAATTACTTTTCAGCGCACCACAGATGTGTCATATTTGTGTCATACAGTGGCGCCTTGATTAATGAGTTTAATCTGTTCTGGCACCGAGCTCGTCATGTGGAAAACTCGTCTTTTGAAACAATAACAAAACTGTCTTCGGAGATATCCGAGAACCAGCAGAAACACGTGTTAATCGAGCGAAAGCTCGTCAGTCGAGACATACTTTCTGCGAGTGGCTTGCTCGTTACTTGAAATGCTCGTAACTGGAGCCGCTCATCAATCGAGGTTCCACTGTATTTTAAGGCAGTGCAGCGCAGTGGTTAATTAACGTACACATACTTTAAGTAAGGAAGAGGAAAGGAGGTTTTATATTTAAATTATTATTTTACTATTGATAAATTCTATTATTGATTGAATTATTATTTTATTATTGTTATATTTTCAATAATTTTGTAAAAATAGTGAAAAATAAGTTTCTAAGAATGAAAAAAATGCACTTTATTGAATCCATCTGAACCTGCCACTAGACAGGTGGAAAGGCCAGGTTGGAAACTGTTGGATTACAAGAGCCCTCTGCTGCTGTCCTCGTGATCCCAGGAAGGGTTTGCAACATTTATGAATAACGTTTCTGATGTCACTCTGGGATGGATTGGGCATTTTTTAATTACCCCAGAAGCACTAGTATGATCCGACATACTAGTCACCTGTTCAATACATGAACAGGTGTACTAGTATGTACATGAACAGGTGTACTAGTCACCTGACCCAACATGAACGTTTCAAAAAGCTTGCACTGGTGCGATATGTCCCCCTGCCCTGACTGTAATGGGGCCCTTCTATGGTACCAAAGGTGACCCTTGCCTTAGGGAGCATCTAAGTACAATAACCCAGATATAGCTTAATATTAGACAGAAGAAAGCAATAAAGATCATAAGCACACTTAATCACCTGGTTGCTATTTACAGTACTGTACTACGTGTAAAAATAGAAGGTTTCCTAATAAATAACAAATGTTACAACATCTGGTTGGCAAGAATATGCTTTTAAGGGTGTTAAAGCTGGAAGAAAATCAATAAAAAGCCAAATTAACATCGATATACATACTGAAGGCACAAATACTGTATATATAAACACAACTGTGAAAGTTAAAACAACGATTATTCAGTGTAATTCTCACGACATGTACTAGAATATTACAGCAGACAGAGTAGGTGCTAAAACAGTTCAATGCTTCTACGTGACTCCATATTTCTACAAAGTACCTTCCAAATTTTTGTACTTCTTGACAGCTGGACCTTCATGAGAGCCTTTTACTACAGAGGACTGCCTTCGTTCCTTCTTTTGAAACTTTCCGTGATTCCCAAAGAATGAAACCTTCCAATTCTTCTCTTTAGATTTTGAAAATATTCTAGCCAAAGAATTTCCTGGCATAAATTTTTGATCTAGTGTTTGATAAAATGCAGGAAGAATGGGATCTCCCTTTTTTGTGGACTGTGAAGTATCCTTTCCACTGTGTGTAAAACCTACTTCACTTACAGATTGATCCTTCTCAGTACTTACACACACAGACTCATCTTGCTGAACAGGTGAGGATGTTTGTGCAGAGTCTTTAGTGTGTTTCTGTTTGAGATTTGACTGTGATACAGACAAGGTCAAAGTTGGAAGAGTTACAGAGGGTACTGATGAGGTTTCAAGATCATTCAATTGCTTCAAATCCTTGCCAACTACAGCAGAAACAGTGGTTGGCAAATCAGTGGGCAAAATGGCAGCCTTCTCTTTCTCCTCTTCATCCTTTTCTGTTTTGTTCTTATCTTTGTTTAATACCTGAGCTGTATCTGTATCTCTAAGATTTATTATGTTTATCTCCGGAACCTTCTCTTCGTTATTTTCCGTTCCATTATATATAGTTGCATTTTCTGTATCAAGAAAATCTGATGTAGGACAATTTAAATTATCTTTAAATATAAAGTGTCATAATTTAGAAATGATTGTCAACAGCATTCATCAAAAGACAAAAAATTGCTGTCTAGTTTAATCTACTTATTCAATCGCTTCATCATTCTCTCTCGCTCTTTCTCCACCGACATCCACATCCCCCTCAAAGCCCTTCTCCCACATACCTTCCCCACACAAACTCTCTCTCTTAGAAATATAATATGCAAAAAGTTGTAATCTAAAAAGAGACTGGGGAAAGGAAGAGCAGAGAAACTCAATTTCAAGAGGACATTATGGAGAACATTTTAAGTTCTTAAATGGATTTGACTGGAAAGGTTTGCTGTTAGGCAAATCTGTAAATGAGATACAAAAAATGTTGCGAGATATATGTTGATGGAACCAACAAATTTATACCAAAACATAGATGCAGAACTATAAAACATGGTTGGTTTAAGTGAAATTGTAAAAGGCCCAAAGAGCAAAATAAAAAAATAAAATAAAATCGAGAGTACGAGGCCTAACCTACTAACACACCAGCAATGGCAAGAGAATCTTCCTCATAGCTCAAACTAATTTTCTCACACCAGCAATATAAAAAAATAGAAACCAACTGTACAAAAATAGGTAAAAGAGGACAGAAACTTTGAGAAAGGGATAGCAGACACATGTACAGGTGAAACAAAACCCAGCCTAGACATGTGTTTAACAAAACTCATAAGAAACAAATAAAATGTAAAATATAAAATCTAGAGTTTAAGAATATGAAACAGCTTCAAAGAGACTGAAAGTTAAATTTGTGAAACACTAAATGAACAGTTCTGAAGTGTGACTGTGCAAAATAATTTCAGACAAACACAAAACTGCTCAAGAAGCAAATGAAGTATTACTTGAAAATGATGTTTCACCTTGGTTTTTGAAGGAATGTGCATCCAAGCTTACCATTCCATTACAAATCATTTTCAAACTTCCTTAGGAAACAGGAAACCTAGCATACATATGGAAAATGCCAAATATAGTTCCAATCTAAACAAATGGTAAAAGGAAATACCCTCTAAATTATGGACTTGTATCACAGACAAGTGTGGTTGTTAAATAATTAAAAGAAATGACATTAATAGACAAACATTATGGCTTTGGTACTAGAGGATCCTATGTTATAAATTTATTTAGCTTTCATGATAGACCCATAGAGATCCTACAAAAGAGAGAGAGCAATAAAAAAGCTGTTGACAATCGTACATAAATGACTGTTCTGGTATCTAGAACATATAAGAGAGGTGGTCTCCAGACAACTGACACGGATGACAAATATTTTGACAGAAAAATGAAAGCACTGATTATAGGCAATGTATCAGATTACCTGTTAAGACGGTATAGGTCCTGAAGCACCACTGCATAAGCTTGAGGAAGCAATCCCAGAAACAAATTACATATCATTCCTCACATTCACACCTTCATTTATATACAATAATGCCTGTACCACTATTATTCTACAGTATTTCATGTCGGTTTCACGTCTTGTATCATGTCATGTCGGTTTCATGTCCTGCAATAAACTTTACTGATATCAGTTCACTCACTGGTATCCCAGTATACAAATTTTATGAGAATTTATCATGCCAGAAAGTCTTTTTAGGAACATAATAAATCTATTTCTGTTATCACCATCTTTATCTCTATTTCCTAATTTATATTATATCTAGTGATTACCCAAAAATTTAATTTTCTTTCACCAGCATCTTACCAACAATCTAATAATCTCTGGTCCCTCATACCATACTCATTCATAAATTACTTATTCTTTTCAGCATCCTTATTCTTTTAATTTCAGTGTCTACAGAGTTTTAAAGGGGGCTACTCATATACCTTAAAAACTTACAAGATATGTTTTCTTATTTATATGAAATTACTTCCTCTATCTACCAATTTCATCTTAACTGAATTTTTCTATAATTGTTGATCCAAGCCATTGTATACTGTATATTTTTTTGAAGTTAACATTCAAATTATATTTTTTGAAAGTTTAAAGAAAACGTAAATGTTTAAACAAAAATAATTTATCAAATGGCAAAAAATGAATAAACTTTACAGGCAAAAGTTAGCATGTTACTTAAAAAATTTTAGTTGTGAAATATAATTCCAGAGAACAATTTAATTTGCCTCTAAACTGTACAGTATTTGTCACATTATATGAAATGCACACGTTTTTTCAGATGTTCATACAAAAAGGTGACATTTTATAGATGACAACACACCTGAGAAATGATGCTGCGTAAACGCACCATTGGTGTGAGCAACCTGTGGTGGCGGTGGCGGTGAGGAAGGCGGGTTGGTCGGAGGTTCAAGAATATCTCTGTATTTTGAAACCATCAGCACAGAAATAAAGTAAACAATAGCTAGTGACAAAAACTGAGCTTGCTTGGTTTCTTCCTGCAACAGAGATGAAAAGATGTTTATTAGCATAAATAATTTATTATAGGCTCTTTAAATTACCGTAATGGTATAAACACATTTACTCTAGTTTGTAAATCTGAACAGAAAAGCTAATCTGCTGAAGACAAATTAAAAAACAATCATGGCATAAGTTGCTTTGGTAAAAATATCCTGATTTTCTGTGGAAAGCCCCTTCGGCTCCCTGGAGCTATACCGGGCTGATGTGTATATATTAGACCGTGGCAACAGCCAATCAAAGGAGTTCTAGGCCTACCGGAGACCAGAGCCAAAACCTGGCCCCCTCAAGAGTGGCACAAGAAGCAATGGCCTAAAGACACCCCCCGTGTAATTGGAAGCAGTCTTTATCTGCTATCTTTCAGATCAGGCATCTAGAGAGGTAGAAATTCTAAAACAAACTACTGCTGGTCAAAAATTGCAAACCGAAAGCTGAACTAGCAAACAGAACTCCCCAATCAAAAACAAGGAAAACAAACATGACGTCACTATAACTGCCGCACTTCCGTCTGCACAGCCCCCCTCTCCGGGAGGGGGATGGGGGGTCCCAGACCGCCATGCCGGCAACTCTCCTTAGTTCAAGAGGCTGTTGTGATGGTGAACAGTCGATTGCTCTGGCTCCACTCTTTGCGCAGTGCTGCTTAGCGGTGTTGTTGCTCTGTGTTGGTGGTGTGTGAGCCAGGAGTAACACAAGAGTACTAGGGCTGCATGCGCCTAGGGCTACCTTCCCTAGGTGCCCCATAAGTACTGCCTTTGCGGTTCAGGGTTATCTTCCTTGAGCCATTCAGGAGCAGCTACCTCCGTGTGGTTCTGTCACTGCTTGGTGATTGCCCGCCCTTGGGGTTCAGCTGGGGTGGTTCTTACTCCTGCTTGCCCTTGGGTAGGAGATAGTTTCGTCGCTGGCTAGGGCGCATGGTACTGTGCAGCTGTTCGATATACGCATGGCGACCGGTTCTGTTCACCTGGAGATATTGTGCTTTTGCGGTGTTTTTCTTTTGCTTTTGTTTTGTTTTGCTTGGTGGGGGTCTGCCTGGTGTGGCAGTAGGACCACTTGTATGATTTTATTGGCCCTCCACTAGATCCCCGTGCTTGCACACGTTGCAGGGGTTCAGCTTTTAGTTTGTTTGCTTGGTAGCTCTGGGATAACCGGTTAGCAGTATCTCGCCTGGGCTTCCTTTAGCAGTCAGCCTAAGGGCCCTGGAAACTCCCATTGGGGCTCAGTGGTCCAATGGAGGAGACCTCTGAGTCCCACCTTGCCTTGTGCAGGTTTGAAGGTTGTTCTGTCCCATTGTCTCGGCGACACTTAATGTCGGTCTCCGCCATGCTCCCTGTTGGGTCAGTGATACCTCTGACCCGGAGTCCTGTGAGTGGTGTTCTTTGTACTGTACTCCATTCACCCAGTCCACTGAGACTGATAATTGGGTGCAGGCAGCTTTAGTGTTGCATGCAAGGTTTAGGTTGCAGCAATGTGTGAGGTTGGTTGCCTTTCCAGATGCCCCGCAGCTGCCCCGCTTTGATTATACTGGTAGTGAGACTCGGGCGGCTTCGGGAACTGCCCCTTCCGGAGCAGCGGTGGAGGCATTCAAGCCTGTTCCTCCTGCTGGAGCTTTTAGGTCATGCCAGCGGGCCCCTCCTTCATCACTGCTTTTCCAGTGGACACTGCTTTTTCTCCAGAGGCAGAGTGTTTGGAGGACGGCTCAGCCCCGGGTCCTGACATGGAGGATTCCGGGGCTGGGGAGGAGTTGACTTGGGGGGGGGGGGGGGGGGAATTGACCCTGCTTGGGTGTTTGGTACCCTCGGTGCGGGGCTTGTTGTTATGTTGTTACATGGGGAGGGGTTTTCCTATCCCCCCTCCCTGGTTCAACTCTTCCATAGGGTTCGATTCCAAGTTCCCTTGAGTTCTTTGGGTCGGTTCAGGCTTCGGCGGCTGTTCTGGTTTCTTCGGGGGCTTCTCTTCCGCCGCTCTCATGATCGCTGGGTTCAGATCCCGGAAGCCTTGCATCAGCTGCTGCGTCGCCGACTTCCTCTGAGAGTTTTTCGGGGCTCTGTGCCCTGGGGCCTCCCCGAGCCCTCGCTTGATGTGTTCACAGATGCCTCGTCTCTCGGCTGGGGTTTTGTGACCAGTGCTCACCAGGCCGGCTAGAGTCAGTGGGGTCCGTCCTTCCATCAGGCTCACAGCACAGCGCAGGAGTTCGCAGCGGTGTGGCATTCGCTTCAGAGGGTTCGTGTTGCTCGTGGAGCAACGATCCGGCTCTATTTGGACTGCTCCCTGGTGGTTCATTGTCTGAACCGCGGGGCTTCAATGCAGTCCTTGGCTGTTTGGGGCTGGTCGCTTCAGGTGACTCGTCTGCTGAAGTTATCTTGAGACGATTTCGGGGCTAAGCGTCCCCGCGTCCTGTTCCTCGACCAGGCCACCTTTTTGCTACACACCCCCAGGAAGCAACCGGTAGCAGCTGTCTAACTCCCAGGTACCTATTTACTGTTAGGTAACAGGGGTATCAGGGTAAAAGAAACTTTTTGCCCATTTGTCTCCACCTCCACCGGGGATCAAACCCGGAACCTCAGGACTATGAATCCGAAGAGCTGTCCACTCAGCTGCCAGGCGCCCTGCTGAGTTCTCAGGGTTTGGCTCTCCTGGCGGTTCACGTTCAGGGGGTGTCAAATGTCCTGGCGGATAACCTGTCTTGGTTCATTCCCCTATCCATGGAATGGACGGTCGACTCCAACTCGTTCAGTTGGCTCTGCCGACGTACGGGCACCTAGTGGAGGACCTGTACGTATTGGCGTGGTCGAGGCATCTTCCAGTGTATGTGGCACCCTTCCCATACCGCGAGGCTGTCAGGGTCGATGCCTTTCAGTTGGACTGGTCGAGTTGGGGTTACCTGTACCTCTTCCCACCAGTTCAGTTGTTGCTCCAGGTCCTGGCTAGCTCGGAGACACTTACCAGGGGAGAATATTCCTGTTGGCTCTTCGGTGGCTGGCCCAGCCTGGTTTCAGGCACTTCTTGCTCGATGTCTGAACCCGAGGGTCTTCCTGCGGCTCCACCTCTTTCAGCAGATTGGTCCATTACAGTACGTGGCTGGTTCGATCTTCTCTGCTCTTCGCATCTGGTCTTTCTGATGCGTGTTTATCACCACTTGTATGGTAATAAGGTGGCTTAGTTGATGGTGTCCCACCTTCGAGTTTCATCTCAATGGAAGTATGAAATTTCCTGGCGGTCCTTTCAGTACTCTGTATCTTCATAGGTTGTCTTCGATTTCTGGTCGGGTTGTTTTGTTCCTTTTCTCTTGGTTGTTTCAGGACCATCATCTTATGCCAAATGCTGTCACCTTGTACTGAGTGGTGCTGGCAGAGCCGCTGCAGCTTGCATTTGGGGTGGATGTCACTTCTGCTCCGATCCATAAGCTTTCTCGGGCATTGTTTTACCTCCGGCCTGCTCGTGCGCCGCCTGAGCCATCCTGGTCGATGCACCGGGTGCTCTCTTTCCTCTCTTCTCTCGGGTTGTGGTTGCCCCCCCTCGGTTCAGGACTGTTTTTCTACAGCTCTTTCCTTGTTGGCATTGGCCTCTAGGGGTCCCGTCGGAGAGCTTCATGCTCTCCTCCAGCGCAGGGGTTTCTGCTCTTTCAGTCCTGGTGGTCGTTTCTTTGTTTGCAGCAGTCTCCTCCTTTTCTGGCGAAGAATGAGTCTGCTGCTTTCCGAAGGGGTCCTAGGGTTGTTGATGCTTGGATGGTTCTGTTGGGGGTGCATCATGTTTTGTGTCCATTTGTGGCTCTTTGCCGTTATTTGTGCACCACGGCCTCTGTAGCAGAGGACGCGCTTTGGGTTGACCCTGTTTCCCTTCTTCCCTATTCCAGGGCGCAGGTCTCCCTGGTTGTCCTCAGGATTATTCGGTCCAGCCAGCCTGCGGTCTATTCCCGTGCCCATGCCATTCACACCCAGAATATGGCGTTTATTACATTCAACGCTGGTTTTCTGGGGGGGGGGGGGCCATCAGTTTCCCGGAGCTAACTACCCACAGAGGAAACCAAGAGGGACTTACCCGGGAGGCGGTCGCTGCTCACTCCTCAACTCGAAGTCGAGACAACTGGCTGCAACTGCCGACCAAAAGCGACAGAGGCCCGATTGGGCCCCGGAACGTTCACGAGGTAACAAGCAGCCAGGACCCTGTTTGACCTCCAAAAGCCCCGTGTCCAAATGTCAGCCCAGGACATTTGGCTAAACACTGCCAAAGACGACAGCAAGAGCAGCAAACTTACGAACATCATGGGCACGGAGATAAACTGCAGGCTGGCTAGCCTTAACACTTTAGTCTGGGCATGACGCAGCATTGTGTCAACCGTTTACTGTCGGTAATCTCGGGGATGATGCAATGCTGCGTCGTCCACTAAAATAATTGCCAAAAATCAGGTTTTTATCCGATTTTTGGGGGACTGTTTGGTAACTGTCAACAAGCCGAATGCAATCTGTGACTACAATACAAACATGAAAGGTGTTGATCACTTTGACCAAATGATCAAATATTATCACTTCATAAGGAAAACTCACAAATGGACGAAGAAAATGACCTTCTATTTTGTGCAAATGGCTATCTACAATGCTTATGTGATGTACAACTACTACACAAAAAATACTAAACTATAATACTAAATATACTAAAATACTAAATAATAAACATTTGTGGGCAGGAATTGGGAGTGTAGCTGGAAGGCGTCTGGGCGCTCACTCGCGGCTAACGCATGGCCCGTCTTCAACTCGTCGGCGGGTGGAGCGTGACCTGGTTTTTTATTTTATATGCTAATATTCTTCTAGAGAATTCTATTGCAAACCCATTGATATCAAAATGAAAGACCTAGGACGAAAACTGAGGTGACCAGAGTGAAAAGAGTGAACACATTTTATCGCTTTTGTGCGCTCCTGGGTAACTCGTTTGCACTTTCTCTGTTTGCTGCGGGTAATTAGCCGGGCTTTTGGAGTTTATATGCATTTAGTGCTGTAGAGAATTCTATTGCGAACACAATGATGCCAAATTTAATCTCGTAGAACGAGAATTGAGGTGACAAAGTTGAAGAGAGTATACACTTTTTAGAATTAACGCGCGCTCCCGTGAAACGCTGGGACCCAAATCGCACAGTTGAGGGGTGGCGCGCGGGGTACGCCAAAGTGTTAATAACTCTGCGGACGACCCGGGAGACCCGCACCCGCTAACATTGAAGAAGGGAAACCGAATCGACCCAATGCGCGTCCCTGGACACAGAAGCCGTAGCACGCAAATAACGGCGAAGAGCCGCAACCGGTCACAAAACATGATGCACCCCTGGCCTAACCAACCAAGCATCAACAACCCAGAGACCACTCCAGAAAGTAGCAGTCTCATTCTTCGCCAGAAAAGAAGGAGACGGCTGTAGACAAACAAAACCATCACGAAGACCGAAGGAGCAGAAACCCATGCGCCGGAGGATAGCATGAAGCTCCCCGACCCAACCTTCAGAGGCCAATGCCAACAGAAAAAGAGCCTTGGAGAAACAATCCTGAACCAAAGGGGCCATAACAAACAGAGAAGAAAGAAAAGAGAGCACTCTGTCCAACGACTAGGACGGCTCAGGCGGCGCATGAGCAGGCTGGAGGTGAAACAACGCAGGAGACAGCTTGCGAAACGGCGCAAAAGTAACATCAAAACTGAAAGCAAACTGTAGCGCTCCGCCAGTGCCGTACGATACGAGGCGACAGTGTTAGGCATAAGATGACAATCTTGAAACAATCAAGAGAGAAAGGACAACATGACCCTAACAGAAATCGAAGTATAACGACGAAGATGTAAAAAGAACCGGAAGGACCGCCAGTAAACTCCATACTGCCGTCGAGAAGCCCGCAGGTGGGAGACCAAGAAAGCCACCTGATCACCATAAAGATGATGATAAACTCGAGTCAAAAAGACCATACGTGAAGACTTGAGGAGAAGATCGAACCATCCACGTGACGCTCCAGTCCGATCTGCTGAAAAAGGTGGAGCCACAGGAAAACCTCTGGGTTCGGACACCGAGCAAGCAGCGCCTGAAACCACGGCTGGGCTGGCCACCACAGGGGCCACGAGGACTACTCTCATATATACATAATATATACACATCACCTGGTATAGCTACAGGGAGCCTCCGGGTCTCACCCAGAAAATGGCGTTACATTACATTCAAACATTATATTTTTTTGTTTAAATGAGGATGCACTGTCATCAAAAATTCTTTTCCATTATGTAATTCCTAGCCTATAATGACCTTCTTAATGATGATCTATATATTATGCAAGTATGTATGGGAAGGCTGGCCTCAGGCCACGCTGTGATCGGAGAACTACCTAAATCATCGACAGATAAGTGCATAAGAAAATCCCACTAACATGATATAAATATCTGAGAAAATTAACTTAAGCAATGTGGCGATTCAAACCGGGATTCAAATTATTTTTATACCTAGGTACTCCCATCTGTACACCTTAACCCACTGAACCATCATACACTAAATGAAGTTTAACCTGGGATCTTACTGAATCCACAAGGGGGGTCTTAAGGCTCTGAGCTTATACCCAATCAAGTTTTTACAAATTACCTTGTTCATTTGAAAAACCCGGTGGATTCAGTAGTATTTCAGGTTAAATTACTTATAGCGTATTGTGATTCAGTGGGTTAAGCCATGCGGCTTGGTGTACCTAGGTTGCAGGTTAGAATCCCACCAATGGTCCAATTGATATTCTAATTAATATATCCTATTAGAATGATTTGCTTGTGTATTTGAAGGAAGCATATGGTTGATGAACTCCTAGACCCACAGCAGTGTACATGGGTAATTTGTAATAAACTTGAAGTGGTATTAGCTTGGTGCCGCAAGACTCCTTGTGCATTTAAGAGGATCCCATCTTAAATTACTGTAAATATAATGCAAATCATGGTTCAGTGGGTCAAGGTGCGTGGCTGGAAGTACTGTACCCAGGTCCATGGTTCGAATCCCCACATTGTTCCAATTGATTTTCTCATAAATGTGTATCATACCAACAGGAAGAATGTGATGTGTGGTGTAATTACTTGAGCATAGGTATGGGATGAGAGCGACACTTATGGTGTCCTGTTTGCTCTTATAATCTTTCTCATATGATGCTTTGAAACTACTAATGATTTTGGCATCCACCACTTTCTCACTTAAATTGCTCAAAAATTCTACAACTCTCTTCATAAAAAAACCAGCGTTGAATGTAATGAAACGCCATTTTCTGGGTGAGTCCCGGAGGCTCCCCGGAGCTATCCCAGGCTGATATGCTAATGTCAGACTTTGGCATCAGTCATGTGTATGAGTTCTTAGGCCTACCGGGGACCACGGCCAGAACCGGGCCCCCTCAGAGAGGCAAGGGGAGCAATGGCCTATAGAAGCCCCCGTGTAGTTGGAAGCATTCTATGTCTGCCATCGACCGGAACAGGCACCCAGAAAGGTAAGCGCCCCAAAACAAACCCCTATTCTGGTTAAAATTGCTACCTAATACCGAACTAGTGGATAGAACTCCCCAACCGAAAACAAGCAAATTAGTGTGACGTCACACACTGCCGCGCCGCTGTCTGCGCAGCTCCCCCCTCCCCGGGAGGGGGAAGGGGGAGCCCCAGACCCCCCGCGCCGGCTACCCACACCTCAGTTCTTGAGGCTGGATGTCAAAAACGCGAAAAACCGCCGACCGGGAGGGAGGGAGGGATGCCGGGGAGCCTCCGGGACTCACCCAGAAAATGGCGTTTCATTACATTCAACGCTGGTTTTCTGGGGGGAGCCCCGTCGGCTCCCCGGAGCTAACTACCCACAGACAGAAAAAGAGGGACTTACCCGGGAGGCGGTCGTCGCTCACCCCTCAACTCGAAGCCGAGACAACTGGCCGCAACCGCCGACCCAAAGCAACACAGGCCCGACGAGGGCCAGGGACATTCACAAGGTAACGAGCAGCCAGGACCCTGTTCGACCGCCAAAATCCCCGCGCCCGAATATCAGACCAAGACATATTCCCAAAGACGGCAGCAAGAGCCGCGAACTTACGAACGTCATGGGCACGGGGATAGACCGCAGGCTGGCTAGACCTAATAACCCTGCGGACGACCTGAGAGACCCGAACCCGCGAACAGGGAAGAAGGGAAACCGGATCAACCCACAGCGCGTCCCCGGACACAGAAGCTGTGGCGCGCAAATAACGGCGAAGCGCCGCAACCGGACACAAAACATGATGCACCCCCGGCCTGACCAACCAAGCATCAACCACCCATGGACCCCTCCGGAACGCAGCAGTCTCATTCTTCGCCAGAAAAGAAGGAGACGGCTGCAAACGAACAAAACTATCACCACGACCAAAAGAGCAGAAACCCCTGCGCCGGAGGAGAGCATGAAGCTCCCCTACCCTACCCCCAGAGGCCAAAGCCAACAAGAAAAGTGCCTTGGAAAAACAATCCTGGACCGAAGGGGCCACAACGAAACGAGGAGACGAAAGGAAAGCGAGCACTCTGTCCAAAGACCAGGACGGCTCAGGCGACGCATGAGCAGGCCGGAGGTGAAACAATGCACGAGACAGCTTGCGAAACGGCGCAGACGTAACATCGATACCGAAAGCAAGCTGAAGCGGCTCCGCCAGCGCCGCACGATACGAAGCGACAGTGTTAGGCATAAGATGACGGTCCTGAAACAACCACGAGAGGAAGGACAAGACCACCCGAACAGACAAGGAGCTAACACGACGAAGACGCAAAAAGAAACGGAAGGACCGCCAGGAAACTTCATACTGCCGCCGAGAAGAAGCCCTCAGGTGGGACACCAACAAGGAGGCCACCTGATCACCATAGAGATGATGATAGACTCGAGTCAAAAAAACCATACGCGAAGACTCGAGGAGAAGATCGAACCAGCTACGTGACGTACCGGCTCGATCTGCTGAAAGAGGCGGAGCCGCGGGAAAACCCTCGAGTTCGGACACCGAGCAACCAGCGCCTGAAACCAAGGCTGGGCCGGCCACCAAGGGGCCAGAAGGACAACTCTTCCCCGGTAAGTCTCTAAGCGAGTCAGGACCTGGAGCAACAGCCGAACTGGGGGAAAGAGGTACAGGAACCCCCACCTCGACCAGTCGAGCCAAAAGGCATCGACCCCGACGGCCTCGCAATCGGGGAAGGGCGCCGCATAAACGGGAAGACGCCGCGACCACGCCGACGCGAAGAGGTCCACTTCGGGGCGCCCGAACGTCTGGCAAAGCCAACGGAAGGACTCGTCGTCGACCGTCCACTCCGTGGAGAGGGGAACGAAGCGAGACAGGGCGTCGGCCAAGACGTTGGACACGCCCCGTACGTGAACCGCCAGGAGAGCCAAACCCCGAGAACTCAGCAGACGAGTCACCCGAAGCGACCAACCCCAAAGAGACAAGGACCGCATCGAACCCCCGCGGTTCAGGCAATGAAACACCGGAGAGCAGTCCGAATGGAGCCGAATCGTCGATCCGCGGGCCACCCGAATCCTCCCCAGAGCAAACCACACTGCCGCGAACTCCCGCACCGTACTGTGAGCTCGACGGAAGGACGGATCCCAACGCCCCTGGCCGGCCTGGTGAGCACTGGTCACAAAACCCCAGCCGAGAGACGACGCATCCGTGTACACATCGAGCGAGGGCTCGGGTAGGCGCCAAGGCACTGAACCCCGAAAAACCCGAAGAGGAAGCCGGTGACGCAGCAACCGACGCAAGGCCCCCGGGGGTCGAACTCTGCGATCGCGAGAGAGGCGGAAGGGGGAACCCCGAAGGAACCAGAACAGCCGTCGAAGCCAAACCCGACCCGGCGGGTAGACCACCATCGCGAAGTTCAGGCTCCCGCACAGCCCCTCGAGCAACCGCCGGGTGACCCGAGGGCCCTCCAGAAACAGACGAAGGCGGGACCGCAGCCGCAGGAGAGACTCCGGAGGGAGAGACAAGGAGGCGGTCCGAGAGTCCCACACGAGACCCAGCCAAGTCCGAACCTGAGAGGGAACCAGATGGGACTTCCTCCAGTTCACCAAGAACCCGAACCCGGCGAGCTGGGAAAGAACCAAATCCCTGGCTAGCAAGCAAGCTGACTGGCTGGGAGCCCAAACCAGCCAGTCGTCGAGGTAGGCCAACACCCGAACACCTAGGAGACGCAAACGAGCCACCACAACCCGTGTAAGGCATGTGAACACGCGAGGTGCCAGGTTCAACCCGAACGGGAGACAACGAAAGCGGTAACTCAGACGCCCCACTACAAAACCGAGCCAGTCCCTGAACCGCGGATGAATCGGGACATGCCAATAAGCGTCCCGGAGGTCCAGGGACACCATCCAAGCACCCGGCTCCAAGAGGAGCCGAACCTGAGACAGCGTAGTCATCCGAAAGGAGGGGCAATGAACCCAGGGGTTCAGACAGGACAAGTCCAGAATGAACCGCAGGTCCGCGCAGTCCCGTTTCGGAACCGGAAACAGACGGGAAACCCATCTGAGGGACGACGTCGTTTCGACGACGCCCAAGCGTACCCACTCCAAGACGACTCGACAGAGCGCAGGGGAAGAAGCCTGCCCCGCCAGCCCCGACCCCCCAAAGGGGGGAGGGGCCACCCAACGCCACCGCAGGCCGCGAGACACGACCCAAAAGGCCCACGAATCGTGGGACCAGGCGCGGGCGAACAGCGCAAGCCGCCCCCCCATCGCCCCGTCAAAGGGGCAAACCGCGAAAGGGCCGGCGACCCTTACGAGACCCAGAACCCCGCACAGCGCGAACACCGCGCCGACCAGACGAGGGAGGGTCCGCAGGAGGAGCCAACCCCAAACCTGACACCAGAGGCCTACCACGACGAGAGGAACCCCGAGCCCTGGCACGACCTTTCCGGGAAGACCCACCCCGGGACCCCCGGAAAACCAACAAGTCCGACATCGGACGACAAGCCGCCGACGCAGCCTGAATAAACTGCGCCACGGCCGACTCCCCAAACAGGAGAGGACAAAAAGGGGAAGAACGCCTAAGAGCCAGAGCCCAAGCAGATTCCACGGAGGAACCCAGCACCGCCTGCCGACACGCGAGACGGGAAGCATAGAACAGGGAAACCGCATCCCGCAAAATCGGCGTGAACAGCTTCAACAAGGCAGCCGACGAACGCGCAGCCGAGGACAAGGTGCCGGACCCCGGGACGGACCCAAGCGTCCCCACATCCTCCACGAGCCAATCCGAAGACAGCTCCAGGAGGGAAAAGAACCGTAAGGCCGAACACAAAAGGCCCCGAGCGCGCAAGTCCTCCGCCACGAGCGCCGCCGAAAGGGAGGGAACCTGCACATGGAGCTGAATAACGCCCACATCGCGGGGAAGGGCAGGGGCAAACAAGCACTCATTCAGGTACTCAAGTTCACCCCCCAGGAAAACCTGAAGCACCGTGGAAGCTTCCCGCCACTCCAGCGTGCGGGAACGACAGAAGGAATGCCAGGAATCCAGACCAAACAAGGGGCAGTCTGCTAGCCAGGATGACTCCGGAACCTCGTAACGGAGCCAGAAAGGGAACGAAGTCCCAAACCTGAACGTGGACGGATCCATTTCCGAGGCATAATCCGGGTCACGCAGGAGGTAAGCTGCAAAGGCCGCTCGCACCACACCAGGTTGGATGCGATAAGCCGAAAACCTCCGGAAGGACGGAACCGACGTACCTGGGGGAACACGGAACCGTACCCGGGGAGGGGCCGACACCAAATCCAACTCGTACGCAGAGGGGGGGAAAGAAAACCCCACTCCTTGTAACAATAAGCCCCGCTCAGTGGGAAGAAAAACCCAGGCGGGGTCCAACGGGGCCCAAGGCCCCCAAGTCAGCCCCTCCCCAGCCTCGAGGTCCGTCACCACAGGACCCGAGGCCGAGTCCTCTCCCCAAGCCCCGACCCCACAAGACAAGGACGGAGCAGCCGGAAAAGCTGGAGGAAGGGGGGCCCACTGGTCAGACCCTGAAGCTTCGGCCGGGAGACAAGACTCGAATGCCTCTGCCGCCCCCCCGGAAGGGGCAACCCCCGAAGCTGCCCGAGTCTCGAGATCAAGTAACCCCTGCTCCGACCCCGAAACCCTCAGACGCTTCGGGGCCGGAAGCAGGGGCGGGGGACCAGAACGAACAGAAGGGGAAGGACGAGGAGGTGCGGACTGAACCAGGATCGAAGCGACCCCCACCCCCAAGTCCGGGTCTCGAAAAGCAAAGCGGGGCAGCCCCGGGGCATCCGGGGAAGCAACCAACCGAGCGCGTTGCAACAGACGAAACCTAGACTGCAACGCACGTGCCGCCTGTACCCGAATAGAATCATCAGAGGATTGGGTAAATTGAGTCACAAGCAAGCAGCAACACTCACAGGACTCAGGGTCGAAAGTATCACCGACCCAACAGGCAGCGTGGCAGAGGCAAAAACAATGAGGGTCACCCTGAGACAAGGGGACCGAGCAACCCTCAAACTCGCACACAGCGAGTGGGGACTCCGGGGTCACATCCATCGGACCCACGCGCCCCCTAGGGGATTCCCAGGGTCCTGAGCGTTTACTTTAAGAGGACTCGCGCTCAGGTAGTCCCAGGCAGGGTGCTGCAAACCGGCGCCCAAAACTACCAAGCAAACTTCTAAAGCTGAACCCCAGGGACGTGTACACTCACGGGGACCTAGCAGGGGGCGCCACCGAGGAGAACAGTGGAAGGGCAAAAACAAACTGAAGAAAATGACAGAACCCCCCACCAGGCAAAAACAAAAAGAAAAGCAAAACCCCCGCAAGAGGACAGCGAACCCCAAGGAACAGAGCCGGCCGCGATGTCGGGAATTACAAGCTGAGCAGCACCCTGCGCCCCTACCAGTGCAAACTGCCTCTTACCTGCCGGTAACAAGGGAGAACAGAACACCCAAGAGCCCAACAGGCGGCCGAAAAACCGAAAGGTAAAACGGACCAGCAGAGGCAGACCCCGAGGAGCCTGTGGAAGGTGGCCCCAAGCCCCAAGGGCAGTACTTACAGGGCACCTAGGGAAGGCAGCCCTAGGCGCATGCAGCCCGAGTACTGAAGATAACTCCTGGCTCTCGCACCCACAAAACTAACACCACACTCAAAGCACAGTGCAGTAGCGACACCGGAGCCAGAGCACACGACCATCGCCCATAGCATCAGCCTCAAGAACTGAGGTGTGGGTAGCCGGCGCGGGGGGTCTGGGGCTCCCCCTTCCCCCTCCCGGGGAGGGGGGAGCTGCGCAGACAGCGGCGCGGCAGTGTGTGACGTCACACTAATTTGCTTGTTTTCGGTTGGGGAGTTCTATCCACTAGTTCGGTATTAGGTAGCAATTTTAACCAGAATAGGGGTTTGTTTTGGGGCGCTTACCTTTCTGGGTGCCTGTTCCGGTCGATGGCAGACATAGAATGCTTCCAACTACACGGGGGCTTCTATAGGCCATTGCTCCCCTTGCCTCTCTGAGGGGGCCCGGTTCTGGCCGTGGTCCCCGGTAGGCCTAAGAACTCCATACACATGACTGATGCCAAAGTCTGACATTAGCATATCAGCCTGGGATAGCTCCGGGGAGCCGACGGGGCTCCCCCCAGAAAAAGAGAAAGTTCATATATTATTTTGGCATTTTTGTTTCTTTAGCTTAAATCTATGGCAGTTTGTTCTTGGAGTTGCAGGCTTCAAAAATTTCAATTTGTCAACTGTGTCAATTCCTGTTACTATTTTGGATGTTTGGATATTGGCTCTTTTTCCTTCTTTCTTCCAGCTTTTGGCATAATTAATGCCAATAGGTTCTTCTCATAGCTCTTGTATTTTAGTTACAGAAGCCATTTAGTAGCATAACTCTGCACCCTTTTTAGTTTACTGATGTGAGAAATGGACACTACACAACTGTTGCATTCCAATTTTGATCTCATGAATGTTGTGAAAAGTTTCTTTAGTATTTCTCCATCTACATATGTAAAGACGATTCTGAAGGTTGCTAGTATAGCAAAGGGTCCTCTCACAATACCTCCTCTCAGATTACTATTCAGGACACCCCATAGATCTCTCTATATGTCTCAGTTCTTTAGTATCTTTTTCACATAATTTGTATGTTGTGTGGGGGCCTATTTTCCTGTTTACCACATTTGGATGGCTTTAGCATATATCGTGCAAAATTTGGCATACATCTCATTGATTTCAAAACTTAAAATACTCAACAATTTGGAGGATGTTGATCCAGACCACTTGTTTAACCCTTGTGCTGTTCCACTATTAATAGCCTTCAACACCACCAGGCGCAAAAATAAAAAATACAACAAAGTTTTTCATCTTATAAAAGTGTTCATTTGTGTTCCCTGGTCACGGGGGGAAAATAATAATAATAAAAAAATTGTAAATGACATATTTTGGCTACAAAAGGGTGGAGAAGTGTGGCAATATTGAGGCGTTGACAGAGCAATCATCGGAGGCGGTCTGCTCTGCTCGAGCTGTCAGGCGGGAGTTGCCAGAAAGATATAATTACCTAATTATGTTAATGTCTCTTTTTTTTTTTATCTGTTTTGGTTTGTTTCTCTAACAGTTTCTCTCTTATTTCATGGTCACTCTTGTCTAATTGAGGCAGCTACTGGAGGTCAAAGATCTTTTATCTTTCCTGGTAAATATTAGGTCCAGTATTGATAGAACATATGGCATTAGAATTTGTTCATGTTTGCTGAACTTACAGGAAACACAGTAATTAAGAATGAGAGTTGGTCAATGTCAGGGATCTCTGGATATAGTGTTAACACTTAAGAGGTGCTTAGCGAGGTGGGCCAAGCAAGCAAGCAAGCACACAGTTAGTGAGCTTTCATTTGGTGGTTACTCATGATGGTTGACATGGCTTTGAGTTTCAAGTACGTGCTCCTGTCTGTCATTGAGTTCTTCTCTAGTGCCTACCTAGAACATGTCCCTGTGCCTGTAGGGACATCTGAACAATTCCTATTGGCACTTGGTTTATAGAAACAGTAGACACTTACCCTAGAGAGTAACTAAATGTAAAAATCTTGAAAAATATCTGAAGTTAAAATGATAAGGAAGACCTGCTGCAGTTGTATATAGTTTACGTACCACATCACGATATATGACCGCTCTAAGTCTGTTGACATCCATGTCTTGGAGGAGCTTCTCAGGGTCTCTAACTGGACTGTTTTGTGTACCCAAGTTTTCTACAATGTTCTGCAATAAAAATTTTGATATAGTTACTGCATTATAATGATTTGAAGAAAATTATAACTAAGAATTATTTCCTCGTGATTACCTGTAACACGGTACATGTAACACAATACTTGCAAGACAGTACTTACATCATACTACTTGCAACATTGTATTTACAACACAGTCATTGATAAGCGTTGTAGTCAAAACATTTAAAAAACATTTTTTTAAATAAAATGAACAGATCACCTGGAGAGAAATGATAAAATAACAGGCAGACAGTATGGTTTGCAAACAGGAAGATCCTGTGTGAAAAATCTACTTAGTATCGAATATAAGTCTAGAAATATATATATACATGTATAAATCTAGAATCGTATATATATGTATAAATCTAGAATCGTTCATGTTTATAAAACTAGAACTGTATATATGTATGAATCTAGTATCATACATATGTATAAATCCAGTTCATCCTCCTGTTTTGGAAGAACTTACAGAAACGATGAGAACCACAGTATATATACCAACGTACAACAAAATCAGAAAGTAGAAATCGGCACTAATGAGTTAGACAAACTGGAAAACTATTTTTTACTTGTGTTGCAAAGACAAACTAACCTAACCTAATCTACCTAGGCCTAATACACAATATCTGAGGCCTAATATAGTACATATGTGCACTATACTAGGCCTAGGAACATTTGTTTTTTTTTTACTTTCATTTATTTTAAAAAACATCCTTACTAGTCAGTATACTACTATTTAAAAGCTAAGTACATATGAATTCGTGACTATTGACGATAGTCACAACATGTACTTTCTAAACAGGAGGATGGGTAGATAAATCTAGTATTGTATATGTGTATAAAAGTACAGGCTGTAATGCTGGATATGTTGGAAGTTCCATTCGGAATATTAAGATTTCGAATGTGTTTTAGTTCCTCCTGAGTTGTATCTTTAATACCTGTACTCATTTTGAGTGACAACTGGTCTCACAGTTACATTTGTTGAATTAGAATATATAGTATAACATTGGTGTTTAGTACTGTGTAATATTTATGTTTCTTATAAGATGTTTAATTAGTCAATTAGTTTAATTATCATGTAATTATTATCATATAACTAATATCATGTAATTATTATCATATATCATGTAATTATTATCATATATCATGTAATTATTATCATATATCATGTAATTATTATCATATAATTAACATCATGTAATTATTATCGTATAATTAATATCATGTAACTAATTTTACTCATTTTCCCTCTTAATAGGTTATTTTGTGTTACACTTTCTTAAATTTTATTTACTATTAATTATGTCCTATCTTCAATAAGTGTCATCTAATTATTGCATTTCATTTATTAAATTGTTTACTCATGCCCTTTTTTTATCCTTGTTTATTTTTACGTGTTGGCCCCATTAGTTTAAATTATACTATTATACTCTATGTTATGTTCCAGTTGCTTGTCTAAATTAAACCTTAGTAATTTCATTGTCATTAAAGTAAATAAACTACTGAACTGTTGCTAGAACTACAGACTCCATAATGTATTAGTCTATGCCTCTCATCATTAAGCATCAACTATTTATTGTATTCATTTGTTATTTTTCTTAAACTATCTTAATTTTTTTCATTAAAGTAGCTTACTTCTCTTTTAGTAACAAGTGTTTACCCCCTTCATAACATTTAATCCTTTTTTATCTAAATTCTAAGTTTTGTGGGAAACTCTTTGCATAATAGTGACTTCATAAGTACTGTATGTGTAGCTCCTGTCCCTACAATTGTACATTACTCTTATGTTCTTTGTACACACACATTCTACTGAATAAAAAGAATTATTATATTATTTTATATTACAGTGGAACCTCGAATAACGAATGTAATCTGTACCGGCGCTGTGATCGTCATGTGAAACGGACGTCATACAAAACAAATATCCCCATTGACAAAAATGGATATCAAATTAATCCGTTCTACCACCAAAAAACATCAATATGATATTTGATGTTTTAAATAATGGAGCAGCCTACCTTACATACACTGAACAAACCATTATGACTTTCTTCCAATTTGTTCAATATTTTTTTTCATTTGTCTTATAGCAAAAGATTCTTTCAGTGTTCGGCAGGTAGGCTGCTCCATGTTTCTTAAATAAAAAAAAAATAAAAAAATAAAATGACATTTTGAAAAACAGAACAAATGTCAGAGGTTTGTTCAGTGTTAGTCTGGTAGGCTGCTCCATTATGACAATCTCTCTTTGTTTCAAATGTGTTTCTATTTGTTTTGTATTTTTCATTTACGTCTCAATAATGGAGCAGCCTACCCGACAAACACTGAACGAACCTTTTTGACATTTGTTGTATTTCAAAAAATTTAATTTCTTTTTTTTCTACAAAAAAAGTCATTGCTTTGCAACATCTCAGCAGTCACCCCTTTATATCCCAGCATCATTGGCATCTTTAAACAAAAACAACATAATTTATTTGCATCGTTGGAGGCATCCGAGAATGTGTGAGAAGCAGCGCAACCCCACCATGTGGCCTTGTTGTCATTCAAACAAGAGGTCGCCATACGAGATGAATTGTCGGCAATCTGAGCGATCGTTACCCAAAATGCTCGCCATTTGAGGCAATCGTCACTTGAGGTTCTACTGTATATTATATTATGTTATTATTAATATTATAATAATATTAATTATTATTATTATTATTATTATTATTATTATTATTTTAGCCTTATATTGAAGTTTCCCACTAAGGTGTCAAACCTCTAACCCTTCCCAGGATTCAACCCCACAACAACCTGACTAACTCCTGGGTACCTATTTACTGCTAGGTAAACAGAGCATTAGGTGAAAGGAGATGATCCCAAAAATTTCTGTCCCACTTGTGATTAGAGGCCAGAATTCTCGATTGTGAGTCGAGAACGAACCCGACTGTACTACCGGGATCCATGCATATTTTAAATACATTAATTCAATAACCTGACCTAACACAACTTCCACAATAGATGTGACTAATTAGCATGGAGTAATCAGCAAGACTGCTCCATTAGCATAGAGCAATCTTTAGTTTTTGCAAAAAAATTATGTCCTTTTACAGATTTCCTTTCTCATGATTACATACACTAGTCCTGATGGAGATGTGCCAGACATACACAGTATGCAGCTTAATAATCACTTTTGTTACCTTCCAAGTCGAAAACTAATTTGATTATTCTTAAGTGTTAAAACCTTCTTTTAATATGTCGCTTTATGTACATATGTTCATCTAAATCATACTCGCATACAATCCTCACACCAAACATATAACTGAATACACAATAATTACTATAATTTACATTAATTGCATAAATTAATATAAATAACATATTCACCTTAGGGGAAGCCTGAGCACCTCTGATGAGTGAATGAATGTGTCGTGATTTGTTGATAGGCTTGATGCCATTCCCACCAGCACCATTTACATCTTGAAGCCGTGTCCGTTCACGACACTCAAGACAATTTCTCACAGCCACAGTGCAAACCTAGATATGAAAAAAAAAGAGTGTTGAATGTAATAAAACGCCATTTTCTGGGTGAGATCTGGAGGCTCCCCGGAGCTATCCAGGCTGATATGGATATATTAGACTTTGGCACCAATCAATATGAATGGAGTTCTGGATCTACCGGGGACCATGAGCCAGAACCTGGCCCCCTCAGAGAGGCATGAGGAGCAATGACCTATAGAAATGCACATGTGGTTACGGAACATCCTATGTCTGCCATCGACAGGCACCCAGAAATGTAAGCTTCCCAAAACAAACCCCTATTCTGGTTGAAACTACTACTGAAATTCAAACGAGTGGACAGAACTGCCCAAATGAAAACGAACAAATTAGCATGACATCACCACCTACCGTGCTGCCGTCTGCACAACTCCCCCCTGACCAGGAGGGGGAAGGGGAAGCCCCAGAGCCCTTACGCCGGCTACCCACACCTCAATTCTGAGGCGGGATGTTATAACACCCGAAAAACCACCGACCGGTAAGCTACTTGCCCAAAGATAAAATACAGAAAGAGACTTACCCGGGAGGTGGTCGGCACTCGCTCCTCAACTCAAAGTCGAGACAGCTGGCTGCAACCACCGACCCAAAGCGACACAGGCCTGACAGGGCCCAGGAACACTGACCAGGTAGCGCACAACCAGGACCCTGTTCGACCGCCAAAAACCCTGTGCCTGAATGTCAGCCAAAGACATGTTACCGAAGACGGCAGCAAGTGCAGCAAACTTATGAACGCCGTGGACACGAGAATAGACCGCAGACTGGCTGGACCGAATAACCCTGTGGACAACCTAAGAGACCCGAACCCTGGAACAGGAAGGAAGGGAAACCAGGTCAACCCAAAGCGCGTCCCCGGACATGGAGACCATGGCGCGCAAAAAATGGCGGAGAGCCACAACCGGACAATACACACGATGCTTCCCCGGCCTAACCAACCAGACATCAACAACCCAAGGACCCTTCCGGAAAGCAGATGTCTTATTCTTTGCTACAAAAGGAGAAGGCTGCAAATGAACAAATCTATCACCAGAGCCAAAAGAGCAGAAACCCCTGCACCAGCGGAGAGCATGAAACCCGAGAGCTCCTAAACCCAACCCCTAGAGGCCGATGCCAATAGGAAAAAAAGATCCTTGGAGAAACAATCCTGAACCGAAGGGGCCACTACAAACCAAGGGGAAGAGAGATAAGAGAGCACCCTGTTAAGCCGGAGGTGAAACAACGCCCGAGACAGCTTGCGAAACATCGCAGAAGTAACATCAATGCTGAAAGCAAGCTGCAGCGGCTCTACCAGCACCGCATGATATGAGGCGACAGTATTCATTATAAGATGACAGTCCTGAAACAACCACGAGAGAAAGGACAAGACAACCTGAACAGAAAGCAAAGTACACCTATGAAGAGACAAAAAAAAACGAAAGGACCGCCAGGGAACTTCATACTGCCGCCGAGACGAAGCATGCAGGTGGAACTCCATTAACAAAGCCACCTGATCACCATACAGATGGTGATAGACTTGAGACAAAAATACTAGACGTGAAGATTCAAGGCCTAGAACTCCATTCACATTGACTGATGCCAAAGTCTAATATATCCATATCAGCCTGGATAGCTCCGGGGAGCCGAAGGGGACTCCGCCCAGAAAATATAAAAATATGCTTCAACAAATATATAAACATACTTTTTATCTTCAAAAGAGGTTATTCAGCTAATTTTTTTTTATAAATTAATAAACTCAAATATTTTACATAAAAGTATGTATTGCCTTTAACCACTGTACTGTGCTGGCCGAGAAAACTCGTCATCCCGAAACTGCGCAGGCCGAGATGACACTAATTTAACCCTTAGACTGCCATATTACCACGAATGTAGGGGGCATAAATATGCCCCCTAAATTTTATGTTGTCATGCCCACTAGGGGGCATATGAATATTTTAATATTTTATGATTTGAAATATGCGGCAAATATGCTGCATATGAATATTTGAATATTTTATGATGTTATGCCCTCTAGGAGGCATAACATCATAAAATATTCAAATTATGTAAAAATAACTTAAAAATGTTAAACAAATCTCCAGCTTATTAGCTTCAGTGTCGTGAAACTCTCATAAAAATATTTTCAGAAATTGATTTTAAACAAATTTTTAAAAAATAAGAATGTTCTATTGATAAGAAGAACAGCTCCTAATAACTGTAACTGAAGGATCATGCAGTAATAAAGAAATGCAAGCACCTGTCCTATGCTCAAAGAAGAATGGTAGTAAGAAGTGTCCACAAAATGGATATGCAGTTGGTGCCTTTATATCATTGTCGAGTAATACATAATAACACAAAACATAATTACTATGTTATTATGATCTATTTTGTTATATATCATATAAATACATTGTACAATGTTAATATATGTTACTTTCATCTATGTCCCAAAAATATTTATTTTAGGGGAATTTTTTTTTTTTTAAGATTTTAGTTATTTCTTTCTCCTTTGTTTATTATCTGATTTTGTTTTAACCTTTAAATCCTGGAGAATGCATGTTTTCATAACTATGTGAAGATAGAATGAAATTGGTCAACACATAAGTCAGTGACAACTAGCAAAACTTGGGACTTTAAATTTTTTTTGGCTTATGTTTTTCTCTGATTTCAAACTATTTTCTTTGTCTCTTTAGGTTGTTTCGATGATGAGGGACCATATTAGGGCTTTTTCACTTATATAAAGTATACCCTAAATCATTATATTTATGATAATTCTCTATATTTTGTGTTTTTTGGGGGTTATTTTTTCTTGACCCAACCTGGCCCAGGCCTCCAGGTCGCCGGATTACAGGGTTGCGCCACATATGCGCCACATTTCAACACATATTGACCTACAACTTTCACATATTCGAGTATGAATGCCAAACAACATTTATTAAACAAACAATTTAACGAATTAAAAACTACCTTTATTCATTGTTGATAACTTCAACTTCAATTATCACTGAAATCTGAGTTTCAACTTTGAGTGGCTTCTAAAATTCCAGTTATTAACCGATTCTCACTATTTTGACATATTGTGTGCTCTGCTGTCTGTTCTACAATCCCATCAGAATGGATTTTTCATAACTTTATACATTTGGAGTTATAATATTTTTTGGTCTAAATTTGCCGCATATTTCAAATGTCCTGTTGAAGATTTTTTTTACAGTAAACTATACTAAAAACTTATATTCTAATTTAATGAAAATGAAGATCATATGCTATTCTGAGAGAATAATAACATTAAATGAACAATTAATGATAGTTCATAATTTTTATTCTGAATTGAAAATCTGAAGTTTTCAATATTCAATTTTAAAATTAATTTTGATTCTCTGGTTTTTCAAGTTACGCTGTGATCATTTAGACGAAGTTCGAGCAGTTGCCTAGTTGATTATCCCCAAAAAATTGGAAAGTGTTTGTGCAAGTTTTAAAATCTTATCTTGAATTATTTTTTGTCAAATTATATACTGTATGTATGTATTGCGCGGTCTAAGGGTTAAGATTTCATACCATTCAAAATGCGCACGCAGTTGGTTGGGTACGAAATGGACTCTTAGGACCTCCAGTGAGATGCAGCCATCTTGGAAAAAAAAAACAGAATGTCCTAAGCCACTGGCTGGCTTAGTACTGAGTGAGCAACCATGGGTGGTGCACGCGCCTCTGGCTCCCGAACACCTGTCTGATTCAGCGTTGAAAGATCGCTCTCTGTCAGTGAAATTCAGACCTTATTGCTTGAAGAACATAAAGGTCATGATATTAATGAAGCTAGGCACAATAAGAACCTAACATAAGGGTCGAATACAAATGATACAGCACCGATGTGGATGATACAGCGAGCCTATCCAGTAGTAGCCTAGCGCCACCTATGGTCACTCTTGTTATCTCCAATTTTTTATAGATGATACTATAGATGAATTGTTTTCTGGGTTCTGTAATGATGCATCCAATACAAATAGCATAGATGAAAAGAGTGTTAGCGGCTTCCGTGGTGGTATTTATTGCCAGTGATGGTGGTGCCAGTACAAGGAGCACAGGTGAATTTGCAAGGGAGGACTGTGATAATTTTGCAACAAACCACAAATTAATGATTCTGATGTTGGTGTTGCACCCACTTTCCCATATACAAGTGAAGATATGAGTGATATCAAGACAGAATTTTATCAGTGAACTTTTCCTAGATCTTTCCAAGAATACTTGGATTTTTTCAATCCTTCCTTACAAAGCAATCTTTTCTAGACCACCTTACATATTGATCTTTTCCTATAATATTTTCAAGACTACCTTACACTTCACAAGCTTGGCTACATATCACCTACAGGTACTAAAGCCAAGGGTGTACATGAGCTAGTTATTTGCAAGCACACAGAACGAAGAAACAGGAAGCAAAATACTGTTTGTACCTGGTGCATTGAGAGCGATGTCTCGCTGTGTACCATGGAATGCTTCTTTAGTTATCACTCTCTTCCAAAGTACTGTGTAATACAGTGTGTTACCATGTAAGTAGTGTGTGAAACTGTACATATTGTAATTTTAGTATATTTTGGACAAATAATATTGCCACAATAACCATTTATTGTGGACACACTAATGACACATGTATCAAAGTTCCATGGAACTTTATGAACTGAGCTGCATGAGGGGCAGCTCACGCAGTATACGTTCTACTGTATACATATTGTAAAGGACACAAATGTGCATCATATATGATAAAAAAAAATTAATTATAAAGCATTGAAAATACATAGGAAAAATAATTGTAAATAAATTGGTGGCAACTCGCGAGGCTTGAATGGCCCATGTGACCGCGTCTGGGAGCTTCACGCACGGGTGAACAGCCCATGATGACATCACACACCATTTTTCCACGTTCCCACGGCCAAAGTAAGTGGAATTTGATATTTTTTTACATGTACATGTTCAGGGAAGGGAATTTATCATTTTACAAAGAAAATAAATTTTTTGAGAACATGTGATTTTTGGCGCATAGGGAGAATTTCACAATAAACGCAGCACATCACAATGGTTAAATAAAATAACAAATAACATAATATTAATTTAAAGAATATTTTTTCCTTGGAGAATAAACCAATCTACTACCAAATATCAATAATAACAATCATAATGCATAACATATTAAAACAGGTGACAATTACTAACCAGACGCAAACACTGTCTAAGAATGCCTCCACTTGACATATTCTTTTCAGCCTCCAGCTCTGAGAAGTTCAGGGATGAAGCAAACACAAGCACATCTGCCATGTTTACTAATCGATGCAGAAAAGACACAGCAACTTCCACTCCCATGCCTTGTGTAGGCTCTAAAACATCCAGTTCATTCTGAAAAGCATTAGCATCATTGTCAATGTACTTAAAATACAACATACAAAATAACTTGTCACAGGAGACAAAAATGTGAAGATAAACAATTTTTCATAAATTTTACACTTGAGAATTCAAGAGAAAAATGCACTTTACATAGTATATTTGAATTTGATCCTTATTTATCTCATGTTTACTGAATTTAATCAAACTCCAAAAAGAAGTTTAGAAGTCATTACTAACATACTGGATAGAAATAAGAGCACATAATTACTGAAAAAAAGGTATTAGACATTTGCACAGAGACAGCAAGAGGAAAATGCATGTGAAATTTTTTTAATAGCATTTATTGACATGTAAAAATACAGTATCTAAATTAAATAAGCCGGGTCTCTGAAGAGCACTGAGGCATGTGTAGATTTAGCACAATGTTATTAATTGCTGTTGTCGGGGGATACAAAGTCTGTACTTCGTCTTATCGAGGTCATCCTGGAGCAACTACTGACCTTCCCCAGGAGCATCCCCACCATAGTTACCTAATTCCTGGGAACCTATTTAATTGCTAGGTGAACAAAGGTATGACATGAAAGGAAATATGCTAGAGTATATCTGACCTGCTTGGGTACTGAACCCAAGTCTCTTGGTTGTGAGCCGAGGATATAGACCACTGTACAGTGAAGAGCTATTATTCAGGAAGTAGAAAGTATGTGTATGCCAGTGACTGCCAGGGATGTGTGATGTCTCCATGGTTATTTGTCCATCCACTTGGGCTGGACAGTAGAAAACCACGTCTCGCTTCATGCAGGTCCGTGTTCAATCCCCGACTGTCCATATGGTTGGGCATCATTGCTCTCCCCTTTCCCATCCCAAATCCTTATCCTGATCCCCTTCCAAGTGTTATACAGTCATAATGGCTTGGTATTTTTCCTTGATAGTTCCCTTCCCTACCTTCCCATTCAATGTACTGTATGCATGCTGGATAGGATCATGACAGAAGGTGAAAAAATTAGTAAAGGTAGTTATAATTTAGTGAGTAACAGATATATATATGAAGTATAGTCTATGTAATTTGATGTATGCAGATGATGCAGTTCTTCTGACAAAAAATTAGATATGTGCTCTATATGTAGATTACTTGGACGTTTTCAAGTCAAGAAAAAGTAAATAAAGAAAAGACAAAACAACTGGAACAGACATCGACGAAACCATACGGAAGGAAAGGAAATGGCGGAAAGACTTCTAGGAGACTTCATACTGTCGCTGAGAAAAGAACCACAGATAGGACACCATCAATGAAGCCACCTGATCACCATACAAATGGCGATATACCTGCATCAGAAAAACCAGACACGAAGCACGGAAGAGTAAGCCAAACCAGCGAGGTACCTCACCGACCTGACGTGCTGAAAAGAGGCGGAGCTGCAGAAAACCCTCGGGTTCGGACACCGAGCAAGCAGCGCCAGAAACCAAGGCTGGGCCAGCCACCATGGGGGCCAGAAAGACCATTCTACCTCGATAGGATTCGAGCCAAGCTAGAACCGAAAGCAACAGCTAGACTAGGGCATGAAGATACAGGAACCTCACTTCGACCAGTCCTGCCGGAAAACATCTACCGCGAAAGCCTCACAGTCGGGGAACGGCACCATGTATATCGGGAGGCACCTAGACCAAGCTGAAGTGAAGAGGTCCACTTCCGGTCACTTGAACGTCTGACACAACCAAAGGAAGGAGACGGCATCGACCGTCCACTCCATGGAAAGAGGAATGAAGCAAGACAGACTGTCTGAGATGACACTGGACACCTCCTGAATGTGAACTGCGCAGAGAGCTAAATCCCAAGAACTCGGCAGAAGAGCGACCTGAAGCGACCAACCCCAAAGAGCCATGGACTGCAGAGATCCCCCCCTCCCACCAATTGAGACTATGAACCACAGGGGAGCACTCCAAATGGAGCTGAATCTGCCGCAGCACCTGTCAAACAGCCACAAACTCCCACACTGTGGTGTGAGTCCAATACCCTTGGCCTGCCTGGTCGTCACTGGTCACAAAACCCCAGCCGAGAGACGAGGCGTCTGTGAACACATCGAGCGAGGGAAGGGGAAGGTGCCAGGGCACCGAACCCCGAAAAACCCTTAGAGGAAGCCAGAGACACAGCAACTGACACAAGGGCCCCGGAGGCCAAACACAGTAATCCCATGAGCGGGGAAAGGGGCTGCCCCGAAGATACCAAAACAACCTCTGAAGCAAAACTATGCCCAGCGGGAAAAGCAGCATGGTAACGTTCAGGCTCTCATACAGCTGCTTGAGTAACTGCCGAGTAACCCAGGTCCCCTTCAAAAACATGAGATTCAAGCAGAATCCAAAGAGAGAGGGGGAGGACGGCCTGCCAACACTCAAGACAAGAGGTAAAAAACATAGAAACTGCCTCTCGAAGGATTGGCGCAAACAGCTTCAGCAGGGCAGCTGACGCCTCGGCAGCTGAAACCAGAACCCCAGCCGAAGGCCCCCATGCAATGCCTCCACATCCTTCGAAAGCCAGTCCAAGGACAGCTCCAGAAGACCGAAGAAGCGCAAGACTGAAGCCATATGACTGCAAGTTCGATGGTCATCCATTGCCAAGGCAGCCGAAAGAGACGGGACCTAAACATGTAACTGCACCAGACCCACATCATGGGAAAGCGCAGGGGCAAAAAGGTACTCATTGAGGAACTCCAAGGAGCCCCCTTGGAACACTTGCAACACTGAGGAAACCGCCCGCCACTCAAGCGTGTGGGTCCAACAATACCCGCGTCAAGCTCCCAAAGAGAAGAAAGGGCAGTCCGCCAGCCAGGAAGATTCCCGAACCTCATACCGCATCCAATACAGGGAAGAAGAACCGAACTCAAATGAAGACTGATCCATTATAGAGGTGTAAACTGGGTCTCGCAGAAGGTAAGCACCAAGGGCTTCCCCCGAACCTTTGCCGGGAATATCGGAGAGGAAAGAAACCTCCGGAAGGAATTATCCAAGGAACCCAAAGGCACCCGAAAATGAACCCAGAGGGGAGCAGCACCCAATTCAAATTCATACAGGGATGGAGGATACGAAAAACCCCAGCCCTGCAACAGAAGGCACAAGGGCCAGGCAGGATCAAAAGGAACCCAAGCACTTCAAGTGGACTTCCCTCCTCCCCAAGCACCAGAAACCCCCGACACAGGTCTTAGAGCAGAGCCCTCATCCACACCCACCACCCTTGAAGAAAAGGTGGAGTCCTGGGGAAAAGCTTCAAAGAAGGAGCCTGCTGGGCCAACTTCGAAGCCTTGGCAGGGAAATCGGGCTCAACCTTCATTCCCAAATCAGAAGGGGCAGCCCCCGAAGCTACCCGAGCCTCATCCCAAGCTATACCCTGCCCCGGCCCCGAAACCCTCAGATGTTTGAGAGCTGGAAGAAGGAAAAAAGGAGCAGGGCAAACCACACCCACCAAGAAATTACTGAACCACGGTTGAAGTAACCAATGCCCCTAAATCTTGGTCCCTAAAACCCAAGCAGGTCAACTCTGGGGCTTCCAACTGGGCAACCAACCTGGCCCGTCACAACAAAGAATACCTAGCATGCAACAGCAGAGAACAAATTCTGCAAGACTCAGGGTTGTAGGTGTCTCCGATCCAACAGGCAGCATGACAGAGGTAGGATGGATAATCGTCACCATAAGGCAGAGGCAATGGACAACCCTCAGCATCGCACAAGATGAGACAGTGCTCGGAAGACACATCTATGGTACCCCTGAGCCCAACAGGGTTTTCCAGGGCCCATAGGGTACGTTAGCCCTACAGGAAGCCCAGGCACTGCGGCTAGCTAAGTCGGTAACCCCTGTCTGTTGCAGGCAAACTGACAACTACAGGTCGCTGTGAAACCTCGGAGCAACAGAGGTGGTCCACCAACACAGCCTAAGCTAACCTAATGGGAAGCTAGGCAGACTACCTCTGCCAAAAACAAATAAATACGCTCAAAGAAAACAAAACAAAACAAAAAGCCCCTGAAGCAACACACAAAAGCAACCAGTCCCCAGAGAAAATCATTGGGTGCCGCAGTATCCAGGCTGCACCAGCCAAAGTGTGCCCCACCCAGCAAAAACCCACTTCCTACCCGGGGCAAGACGGGAAGCCCAAGACCCCCGACCGACCCCAAGGGCAAGAACAATAACAAGCGACAAAACCTTCAAACGAGAGCGCGACCCGAATGTCCCAGGGAAAAGAACCCTCACATGCAAGGGAAGTACTTACCAGGCACCTAGGGAATTTAGACCTAGGTACATACAACTCAGAGTACCAAAGAACACCTGGCCACCACACTACACAAAGCTGGCAAAGCCACAAACGCTAAAGCCAGTCAAATAATTCGAGGCAAGAGAAGACTAAGTGACACTGGCACATCAGTCCACGAACTGAGGGTAGAGCGGCTGGCTTGCCTGAGTGGGCTTCCCCTTCTCCCTGTCGGGGAAGGGAGAGGCACTAATGAGCGGGCATGCTAGTAGGGTGACGCTTTGCTTTTTTCATCGTTTTCTTTTAGAGGGAGTTCATTGGCTCTGTTTGGATGTAGGTTGCAATTTTAACCAGTTAGAGGTTTTAGTGTTTCGCCTACCTTTTTGGTGGTCATCCCGGTCGATGGCAGACATGACAAACTCTAAATGTCAAGTCCTCATATGGCCATTGCTCCCTGCGCCTCTCTGAATGAACCAGGCTCTGGCGCTAGTCTCTGGTAGACACACAGAACTCCAAAGACTGATGACACCACACTAATAAGGCACATGTCAGTTTGGATAACTTCAGGGAGCCACAGAAAAAACTCAAAAACAACAAATTCGCCAAGCTGGTGACAAAGGAATGCCGTCAACCACTGGCAGTGCTCTTAATTCAATAATTTTTCTTACCAAGTGGAAAATCCTTTGCAAATGAGATCCCAGCATCCCAAATCATTGCAAAATGACTACCTCTCAGGCAGCTATCCCAAGTCTCTCTACTTATCCCCAACTAATTCCTCAGATGTTAATGATATAATCTTTTATCTTAAAACCAAATTGAGTAACCTTTCTGAGATACAAACCGTAATATATAAAGAAGTGTTATAGCTTTTACCATAACAATGCTCTATAATAAATCACTTGAAATACAAGCTTTTTCTGATATTCTTAAAATGCTCAAGTAATACCAGTTTGTAAATATGGTGATCTCACTGAAATTTTAGACCAAGATCAATCTTGCCCACCTTTTCCTAAATACTTCAAAAGCTAATTATAAACAGCTTTACTTCTACGTAGCTAAAAATTATATACTTAGCTCTTGCCAATATGACTTCAGACTCCAAAAAAAAAACTAACAATGCAGTAATTACTATGCTTAACTTGATACATGCAGCTTTTGACAAAACATGAGTAACCCATAGGTCTATTTGTTGACCTGAATAACACCATTGACACCATAAACTAACCACATTAACTTTCTTCTCACACTCCAACACTGGATTCACACCCTCCAATATTACCTAAATGTAGGCACCAGTATGTTTCTGTGAGCAATGCTACTGCTCCCACACTGTAAATTAACACAGGGCATTCCACAGGATACTTGATTCACACCTCTTTCTTATTTACATCAAATACCTACCAAATGCCACTCAACACCCTAAGCCAATTCTACTTACTGGTAACACAATTTTCATTTTCTGAAATACTAACAAAATGAAACACTTAACACTGAAAAACCCAGTGTTGAACGTAATGAAACGCCATTTTCTGGGCGAGTCCCGGAGGCTCCCCAGAGCTATCCAGGCTGAATGGATATGTATAACTTTCTGGCATCAGTCAATGTGCTTGGAGTTCTTGTCTACCGGGGACCACAAGCCAGAACCTGGCCCCCTCAGAGAAGCACAAGGAGCAATGGCCTATAGAAACCCCCCCTGTCGTTGGGATCATTCTATGTCTGCCATCAACCGGGACAGGCACCCAGAAATGTAGGCGCCCCAAAACAAACCTCTATTCTGGTGAAAATATTGCTACCAAAAGCCGAACAAATGGACAGAACTCCCCAAACAAAATTATCAAACTAGCATGACGTCATCACGTCGCCGCACCGCTGTCTGCGCAACCCCCCCTACCCAGGAGGGGGAAGGGGGAGCCCCAGACCATCCGCGCCGGCGATCCAACCGGCAGTTCTTGGTTGATGTGATTACTGGCCGGTCAGGTGCCTCTGGCTCCGGATTTATTTCAGTCCTGTGCCTTGTGGTGTGGGCTGTCTCTACAGGTGGTGTGTGAGCCAAGAGTGAGATTCCACGGTACTCGGGCTGCATGCGCCTAGGGCTCTCTTTCCTAGGTGCCCTCTAAGTTCTGCCCTTGGGGCTTGGGGCCACCTTCCACAAGTCACCTTGGGTTCAACCTCCGCTGTGTCCTTTACTGCTCGGTAATGGGCCACCCTTGGAGTCGGCTGGGGTTATGTTGCCCTTGTTTGTCTCTGGGTAGGAGGTAATTTTCATCACTGGTAGGGGCGCGGGGTACTGCACAGCTAGTTTTCACCAATTTGCCGATGGGGCTCCCCCCAGAAAAAATATTACATATTGCTTAGAAATAAGTCCACCTATCAAAGTGAACTAAGAATTACCAATATTCAAATTGAGTGCAGGGTAGATGGGATATTCCTTGGGGTTCACATTGACCATGAGCATAATTTCAATTGCCATATATAAAAAGTGTCTAAAACAATTGTCATTCTTTCTTAAATTAGATACTATATACCTTGCTTTACTTTGGTAACACTATATCATTCACTCATCTTTCCACATCTTACCTATGGCCTTACTTATTTCTCTGGGCTTCAGTAGTAGTCAGGAAAAGTAAAAAATTCCAGTTTGGCAGCAGGATGCTGCTTCTGGAAGCTTTCCTTTTTAAGACTGCTCATAGCCCAGTTAATAGAACGTCGGCCTCATACAACAATTTATTTTACTTATGACATCTGTGCCTGTGGATCTACAATCCTAAATTATCTTCAACCCTTAATTACTCAACATAAATGAGCAATTTGAACAAAACTGAACTCCAATCCAAGACAGCACTTGGCACTCTTATTGAAATCCTTGAATATGTTAAATGTCAAATCACCACAAACACTCTCAAGTATACGCTGTACATATAAAACTTTGAATTACAATACTAATCCTTAAATTTAATTCTTCCTATAACAGAACTCATGAGCAGCATACCAGAAACAAATATCTACAGTATTTGATGTGTCATAAGTGAGACTAACTAAAGCAGAAATGCTGTGCAAATTAAGGGTCCTAAACTGTGGAATGACCTCCAAATTGAGATTTAAAAATAGTATCTCTTTCAAAAAGTTTAAAAAATAAATTAAGAAATACCTAATTAACATTAATCACTGTGCTGCGCCAACCGAGAAAACTCGGTCGGTTGGAACTGCGCCAACCGAGAAAACACCTTTGGAATATTTCGTACCCATTCAAAAAGCTTGAGTGGTAGGTTGTGTACAAAATGGACTCTTAGGACTTCCAGTGAGAGGCAGCCATCTTGAAAAAAATTCCCAGAATGTCCTAGGGCTGCTGGCTGGGTTTGTACTGAGTGAGCAACCATGGGTGGCGCACGCGCCTCTGGCTCCCAAACATCTGTCCGACGCGATGTTGAAAGATTGCGCTCTGTCGGTGAAATTCGGACCTTATTGTTTGAAGAATATAAGGGTCATGATATTGTTGAAGATAGGCGCAATAAAGACCTAACACAAAGGTCGGATGCAAGTGATACAGCACCGATGAGGATGATACAGCGAGCGTATCCAGTTGTAGCTCTGAGCGCCACCCTAACCCACCTATGCCATCTCTAATTTATATAGATGATACATAGATGAATCGTTTTCTGGGTTCAGTGATGATGCATTTGATACAAGTAGCATAGATGAACAGTGTTAGCGGCTTCCATGGTGGTGTTTTCCAAAGATATTTTCAAGAATAGCTGAATCTCTTCTAGAATGGCTTAATCTCTTCCTGATTGACTGACACTCTTTGAGAATGACTGAATCTCTTCCAGTGAGGGGCCTTACAAAGCAATCTTTTCAAGACTACCTTACAAATTGATATTTTCCCCATAATCTTTTCAAGACTATCTTACACTTTACAAGCTTGGCTACATACTGCCTATAAGTACTAAAGCCAAGGGTGTACGTGAGTGCGTTATTTGCAAGCACACAGAACGAAGGAACAGGAAGCGAAAACTTATCTGTTCCTGGTGCAACGAGAGCGAAGTCGCGCTGTGTACCATGGAGTACTTCATTGATTATTACTCACTTCCGATGTACTGAGTATGTAATACAGTGTGTTACTGTGTAAATAGTGTGTGAAACTGTACATATTGTAATGTTATTGAATTTTTAACAAATACTATTGTGACAATAAACATTTATTGTGGATACATTACTGACACATGTATCACAGTTCCATGGAACATTATGAACATTCTACTGTACATATATATATATATTTTAAAGGACACAAATATGCATCATATACGATAAAAAAAACAAATAAAACCGCACTGAAAATACATAGAACAAATAATTGAAAATATATTTGTGGCAACTCGCGGTGCTTCAATGGCCCACACAACTGTATCTGGGAGCTTCACACACGGGCGACCTGCCGGTGGCACCCCCCTTCTCCATGTCCCCACAACCAAAGTAAGTAGAATTATTTAGTGTTTTTTTACATGTTAAAAGTCCATATATATTATATTCTACGATCAATCAAACAGTGTTTTTGCTGTTATTACACTATATACACACACAGTGTATATACCCATCTACGTATATGTTCAAAATAACAATCCACTAAGTTGGTATGGTGAGTCCAAACAAGAGTGGCTGCCACACACAGTCAACTGATGCTACCTTCCTCCCGCCTCACCAAAATTCCTCCTCCCACAATACTATGCACAGCACTAATTATCACCACAAATCCTGCTATTATCAGAATCCTGGTCACTAAATCCTGTAAATGAATAATTCACCACAAGTTTATTTTGTAAAGGAACATGAGAAGTCGTTTGAAGATTCCTAGATGGACGAAATAATGGCAGTGTGCCATAGCTAGTGCTGTGAACATCTTGAACAGCATTGATTCACTGATATCTGAACACTGTACACAGTCTTTATCACAGTCAGGTTCTTCTGCAATACTATCATCGCTAAATAATACTGGTTACATATATATTTTGACATTATTAGGCAATGCTGTGGTCACTAGCTGAACAGCAATGCTGTTAGCTCATGCTGCATGCACCAGGCTTGGTTACTCACTCAGTTCTGAGGCTTTCACACCCGGGAATGTTGCCCATGAATTCTTTTTCCAAATTGGCGTCTGTTTAAGAGAGCCCTGAGGAAGCTGACATGAACCCCGTGTAGTCGGGTGTTTTGAATGCTATGCTATACCTATGAGATCCCTGAGGCGTGTTGCGCGCCACCCATCGAGAGCCTCAAGGCACATTGCATAGTGCAGTGGTTAATAGTTCAATTAACTTACTTTTTTGTTTGGGCCAAAGGACTAACAAACTTCAAACCAGATTTGATAGTGCTGGTCTATTGAAATTCAAAATACTGAACAGTTTGGAGAATGTTGATCCAGAGCACTTCTTTAAAAAGTTAAATATAACACATACAAGGAGTACTCTTCAATGCCTCATTGATTTGCCTAAGAACTGCCTCAAGCTCAACAAACCAAATTGTAGGATGGAAAACAACATATGCTTTTTCACTGAAAGATTGCAAATGCATGGAACAGCCTTCCCACCAAAGCTGAAAATGCTAAGACAATGCTGCATTTAAAAATTCAATTGGGTAAAAGTCATCAGGAAAATGAGGGGCCTTTGACAAGTTGCTGGCTTCCTGTTCTCATTGAAGCAACTATAAAAATGGTAGCCCTCAAGTAAATTCAGTTTGTTACCCCCATTAAGCTTAAAATTTACCAAATTATATTATGTCCAAAGCACTCTGCATGTTTGTGGATTTATATAAATTCCAATGTATACCTATGAAAACTACCTGTATTACAGGCTAGACTGCACTTCAAACTATGTTACTTAAGGAACAAGCACCACACTTCAAAACTGATCGCAACTTATTTGAAGTTTGCATCCAAAACCGCATCTTGCAACTAGGTACCTGGTTCCTCCTGGCTAGTGAATTACCCTTTACTCTCAGTAAAAAAAATCAGCGTTGAATGTAATGCAACGCCATTTTCTGGGTGAGCCCCAGAGGCTCCCCAGAGCTTACCAGGCTAATATGTATGAACCGAAGAACCGCACAGACCCAGCGTGGGACTAGAACAATACGACCCGACAGAGGGAAGAGAAAGAAGCATCCCCGTGAGCTCTGAACCCCCCCAGAGGAGGATCCACCCAATGCCACCACAGGCCAGAGGACATGACCCCGAACTGCCAACGAACTGTGGGACCAAGTGTGGGCAAACAGAGCCAGCCACTTCCCCAGCGCCCCGTCCATGGGGCAACTTGCGAAGTGACCGGCGTCATCGCCTAGAGAAAAAAATGTAAATAAAATAACAAAAAGAAAAGAAAAGCAAGAAGCTGACTTGCGAGGCCAATGCATAGAATTTTTTTTTTTTTTATTGTGCATCAATTTTTTAATAATATATCTTATTTAAACAGCTTGGTCCATTCAGTTTACAGTTCGATGAATTAGGTGCGAGGATGGGTTGATTTATCAGCATTCACCTGTGATGGCAAGAGAGGGCTTAAAAGGATTATGAGTTTTTATGACCACACAATTCTGTTGGTCATTCTGGACTAGATTGAGTGATCTCTACCTAGCACTTTATATGATCCTAAAGGAATGTTTGAATAGTACAATACCTTAAAAGTCAGTGTCAGAATATCATATTGCCCAAATTTTCACAATTTTGGTTTATCAACATTAAGATCTTACACGATGGGGCAACTGAATGATTTTGCTCAGAAAAGTGTTTTTCATATACACTCAATGCTTTATTTTTTAAAGCATAAAAGGTGAGCAACACTACATGTTAGGCTTATCCAAGTCCCCCAAGCTTACAGTAGATGACCTGTCCTATGATGCAACCCACAACAGTTGCCTAACTCCCAGGTATGTATTTATCACTAGGTGAATAGAGGCACCAGGTGTACAAAAAGATGCCCAACCATTTCTGTTCAGCCCAGGGATCGAACACAGGCTCCTCGGTTGTGAGTTGAGGTTGAGAGGACATAGAGGGTGAGTGAATGATAAAACAAGGAAAAGCTGATGATAAGATTTAAGGAAGCGTGTGTGTGTGTGTGTATGTGTAAAGGCAATGAAACTAATGTTGAGAGCGCAGTAATAAGCAGTGACATTAAAATCTATGGAAAATTCTGCATGGGCACTTCCATCATAATATAGAAGCTGCTACGTGTTCAGTAAAAATGTAAATCATGCTTTTAGTTGATTATTTACTAGTAGCAAGTTTTGCTACAAACAATATTAAATTGCCTTTTCATTAAAAATCTTACATTGGGAGAGGTAGCAGAGGCCAACAAAGGCAATAGACCTCCACATGCAATAATGAGGTTATCTGCCAGTTGCGAGATGAGGTGGACAGTGTTCACAACAAAGATGGCATTCTCGCTGTTGTTGACAAAGTCCAAAACACTTTTGGTTGAGTGGCTGCAAGAGAAAACATTGTTTTGATTTTAAACTGATCTATTACATCTCTTAACTAGGCAAAGTATTAGACCTACATCAATGAAAACAGTCATCCGAGACTAAGTTTACTTCTAAGTTATTTTTTGTATTCTCCTCACTCCACTCCCAGCTTCATGAGACATAAGAGGCTTCATGAGCTGGACCAGGCACACCATAACAGGAGGCTTTCAGACCTTTGTATCATTCCAGTTACCTCTTACAACAGGCAAAAAATTTGAAAACTCTCTCTATAAGGCTTAAAATCCCATTAAATTTTTGTAAAAACAAATGCATATTCAAAATATTATAAATGCAATTTATGATGAGGCATTCAACTGCTACCTCAAGGACACCTAAAAAAATGTGTATATAAAAATTTTAGACATCGTTTATGAAAATAAAATTATAAGCATAACAAGCACACAGAAGAAATTTACATGATACAGAATAGCAAATGTGTGTTAGCTATGTACTGTATGTTTGTTTTCCCTAGCAAATAATTTTGGATTTCCTTGTAGAGCTTCTATGCTACTACATTCTTCAAATATTTATCTGTAATTTCCTCTTTTTAGAACAGTATGTTTTTTATATTCTCTACAGATATTTCTGAGGTATTCTACTCAGATGCTCCCTAGAGCAAGCATGCTGAATGTCCAACTGGACATTCACGATAGTCAGGGCGGGATGACATTTTGCAGCGGTTCAGATGGGATAGTTTCAACATGCCTCTTCTGGGTCATACTGGTACTAGAGAGACATTAGAATAGAGCTTAATCCACACAAGAGTGACCATAGAAAGCATACCTATAAACACTCAAAACTTTTTCAAGTATTACATCACATCACATCACATCACATCACAAGGGCAACCACGTAGCATTCTGAACAATTGCTAGTTTAGAAAACAGTGATACCATGTAATGAGATCAAGCTCACACCCCTGGACTCTTCAGACACACACTACCAACTGAACCATGACTGAGCTCATCTTTAAGTTCAGTTAGTAGTGAGTGTGTATGTCAGAAAGTTCTGGGATGTGAAATTTATCCCATTACCTTCACTTAATATTTTCTCATAGATATATTACATTACTGTATTGTGATTTCATTATGTAACAGCTAGATTCCCAACTAGCCGGCACCTTTAATGTCCATCAGATACCAGCACCCAAGCCAACATCGTCTCCACTCTCAAGCCCTATCACATTCCTTCTGACATGTCTCTTATAGTGTTGGCAGGCCACTTATGTAACTTATATTTCTCCTTAGAAACCTTGATTTCATGTGCAGTGTGCTCATGCTGTGTATTTGTTTAGGTGGTAGATATTTTCAGAATGCTTCTCATGCATGTTAACAAGCGTTTTATGTCTTGTGGCCTAACTGACTGGTAATCCAGAGGTCCCGTTTTGTTTTGGCGAGTTTCGTGCTTAAGTTGTGGGTTATTCTTCTTGAAGTTTACCACTACAGTGAATTCATGGTTCATAGGTGCTTGACTACAGGATTAAACATTAATGTTAGGCACTCCTCAGGAACACTGTTTTTAGTAAGTAATTTCTTTACCCAATCTTTTATTGGGTAAATAAACCCAAACTTGGTCTCTCTTTGACCAAGTTGTTCATGACTTTGTATGTTTTTATATTTTGTCTTTTTCTAGTTTTTGTTTAGGTTACCTGCTACCCTTGCTTATTCAGATCTTGCAGCGAGACATAGTTACATTAATGTCGGCCAGTATTTCTCTCTTTGGCCCATAATATCAGGATTGAGAATATGGTGACCTCTTACTGGTTACAACTAGTTGCTTGCTACCTCCCAATGGGACCAATATCCAAGAGACCCATTAATTCAATACTGATAAAGTTGATTCAATGTTGAATTAACAGTTCTCTTGGATACTGTGCCCACTAGGCTGGTGCTTTTAGCCATAGTGAGTCACCTAATGGACTGGAAAACTGCTTTGTACAACCAGGTGGGGTGTCATATGCCTCTGCTACGGTCATATGATATGACTCTTGATGGGTTCAGAGTTGCTAAATATGACATCCAGGTGCTCTTGTTCATCCCCTTGAGACCCTGTATATTTTTTGTATCAGCCTAAATGTGATATGACAAGGCTGAGGATCTGGTAATTGCTTGGGTACTGCCATCCGATGGCAATCAGTCAGTTGGAAACATGCATTTTGGTCATAGTGCTACTTAGCAGTTCTAGTGATGCAAAATAGAGATTTAAAAGGACTTTGAGTGCTTATGGGTGTACTTTCCATGGTCAATCTGGGCTGAATTTGAACTTTTCTTCAGTGCCTCTTTAACAGCAGTATGATCCAACTACTAGGCTTTGAGGAGATCCCTGTTGAGCTAGTGCTCATCTTGCCTTGAGTATCTAAAGCCTGTACTGTACACTGAGACTGTCATTAAGCTTGCCATATTGAAACATACAAGGATCATGCTTGGAAAGTAGGTTTTCATATTCACTCAAAGCCTGATTTTTATCATCATTAGTTACTTAGTTTTTGGCTTCATGAAATGGACAGGCTTTTGGCCTTTAGTGAAAGAGAGTAGATGAATTCTCATTCCAAGCTCCTTGCCCTTTGATGCAATGGATATGGAGCTTTTTAAATTATTATTGTGCCATAAGAAGCTTGTCTACTGACATGAGATTTCTAACTTAACTACAGTAAAATTCTTGTCAAATAATATTGAGCTTTTCAATTAACTGCCATAATATTCTTGTCAACTAATAGCAAATTTCTTAACTGACAAAGTAAGATTCTTTTGAACTTAAAATCATTCTTGCATTTTACCTGTATTATTTAGCAACTTACAATAGACAGTAAAAGTATAGTGTACTGTATTATACTATGCTCCACATATTAATCATTATTGCTCACCCTATAACTGAACAGAATATATTTCACTTTACTGTCCACACATGCAACATACTTCTTGAAGCACTGTTCAAACTTTTACACAAAAGGAATGAACATTTAGAAAAGATATATATCAATATTTAAACAGTAAAGCAAATGCTATTAATGCTTTGTTTCATCATACCTTCTCCAAACCTGCATGTCAGTTTCTAAAGAAAAGAGAACATCTGATAGTAGTCTCTGATGGATATAAGACCAACGAAACTCAGGAATCCGGAAAGGCGGCCGTGTAGGTCCCGATGAGAATATTTGACGGGAATGTGACTGGGATGATCCAATCGAAGAACTTCTCGAAACAGATGCTGACTTGCGTTCTGAATCACCTAAGACAGTTGACATTGATCAGTATGAGAGCAGTTAATAGCATACTTCAAGAAATAAAGAGAATACTACAGTATATCTATAAGAGAAAATGACTTAACACTTTCACCCGGGCATGACGCAGCATTGCGTCATCCGTTTACTGTCGGTAATACCGGGGATGACGCAGCATTGCGTCATCCACTTTAAATAATCACCAAAAATCAGGTTTTTATCCGATTTTTTTGGGACTGGTTTTAAAATGTGTGTTTTAAAATGTCTTCCCATTTTCTTTGTTGAGCCTCGTGGCCCTCAGGTGGCTTGGCACATGCCGTGGGCCCATTGTTTTCGCTCCACTGTTGTGACCAATGTCGCCTCCCCTCGCATCTCAAACGTGTGAACATTTCGGCTATTTTCCGTGGCTATATTTCTTACTGCGGCTTTAGAAACTATCTACCCTTACTCCACGATGGATAGTGATCATGAACAAGGCCATTCCAGGAAGAAAATTGCGAAAGAAAGGCTTGAAAAGGGAGGGAATTGGGAGTGTAGCTGGAAGGCGTCTGAGCCCTCACTCCCGGCTAACGCGTGGCCCATCTTCAACTCGTCGGCGGTTGGAGCGTGACCAGGTTTTATATTTTATATGCTAATGTTCCTCTAGAGAATTCTATTGCAAACCCATTGAGACCAAAATGAAAGACCTAGGACAAAAATTGAGGTGACCAGAGTGAAAATAGTGAAAACATTTTATCGCGTTTGCGCGCTCCTGGGTAACTCATTCGCACTTTCTCTGCTGCGGGTAATTAGCCGGGCTTTTGGAGTTTATATGCATTTAGTGCTGTAGAAATTTCTATTGCGAACACAATGATACCAAATTTAATCTCGTAGGACGAGAATTAAGGTGACAAAGTTGAAGAGAGTATACACTTTTCAGAATTTACGCGCGCTCCCGTGACACCCTGGGTCCCATATCGCACTATTGAGGGGTGGCGTGCGGGGTGAGCGAAAGTGTTAATTTGCCCCAAAGTTGAAGGCCAGCCCCTTGGGGTTAACCACACCCAAATTTGAGGAGTTGGGGGTGTATGCGATAGATATAGGGTAGTTGGGTAGGCCAAAGTTAGGCTTTAAGATGCCATTGTCATGGAGTCAAATGTAAAATATGCAGTGTGATTCATGTGAAGTTTTAGTGATCATACGAAAGGAAAAGGGAAAAACAGAAGCAAGAGGAGAAAAGCACTCTTGAGATATCCATACAGCTGTTTAAGTGATTACTGAAGGGGTAGTAGGGGGAAAGGAAGGGGCTAGGATGATGGTAGAGATGAAAAGGGGGGTGGCCAAGGAAAGGTTAAGGGGAAAATTTTGTGAAGATGCAGAAAGGGAACAGGGAAAGAGCAGAGGAGGAAGAGGGTAAATGAGAGGAAAAATGAAGGGGTGTCAAGGGGAAGATGGAGAGATGATGTTAAGAGTGGGGAGCAAGGGAAAGAGGGTGGAAACAGAGGAAGAGATCCAGGTGCAACCAGATACCCATTCTATATAGAGATGGAAATGTCTGACTGAGGTTGGAGGGGAGTGGGGGGGTGGGAGGGAAGGGAGATGGGGTGAGGAGGGTAGGGGAAGCTGGAAAATGGGGAAGATTAGAAGGAAGATGGGAGGGGTGGGAATGGAAGATGGGAGAAGAGAGAGGAAAAAAGAAGAGGGGTGGAATGGGGGTTGGGGAGAGAGAGAGACTACCCTGGGTATGGCCAGGTATATATGGCAAAAATATATTTGAATTACAGGTATGTGAAAATTAATATTAAATGTTAAACAAATCTCCAACTTATTGGCTTCACCGTCGTGAAAGTTTCATCCCAATATTTTCAGAAATGGATTTTAAACAAATTTAGTTAAAAAGAAGAACATTTTGTTGATAAGGAGAACAGCTCCAATAAACTGGAAGCGAGGGATAACACAGTAATAAAGAGATACAAGAACCTGTCCGATGCACAAAGAAGAAGAATAATAGTTAGAAGTGCTCACAAAGTGGATATGTAGCTGGTGCCTTTATAGCATTGCCGAGTAATACATGATAACACAAATATTATTGAGTAAGTTTGTTATTATGCTCTATTTTGTTATATATCATACAAAAACATTGTCCAATGGTAATACCTGTTATTTTTACCAATGTCCACAATTTTTTTTTTTTAGGGGAGATTTTCTCTCTCTCTTTGTTTATTATCTGATTTTGTTGTAACCTCTACATCCTGGAGAATGCATACCCGTCCCTAACTATGTCAAGATAGAATTAAATTGATCAACAAATAAACCAGTCATAACTGGCCGAACTTGGGACTTTGAATTGTTTTTGGCCGATTTTTTCACGGATTTCAAACTCTATTTTCGCTGTTTTTTAGATTGCTTTGATGATTAGGGACCAGATTAGGGCTGTTTGAGTTATATAAAGTTTACCCTAAATATATCCCCTAAATCATTATAATTATCCCTATATTTTGTTTTATGGAGGTTATTTTTTCTTAACTTTATATCAACATATATTGACTACAACTTTCACATATTCGAGTACGAATGCCAAGCAATGTTTATTAAAATATACAAGTAAATTAATGAATTAATACTACCTTATACATTGTTGATAACTTCAACTTCAAGTACCTCTAAAACTAAAGTTTCAACATTGAGTCAACTTAAAAAAATCCAGTTTCTGACCGATTCTCACCATTTTTGCATATAGTGTGTGTGTCACTGTCTGTTCTACAATCCTATTAGAATGGATTTTTCATAAACTCCAAAAGTTTTGAGTTATAAATTTTGTTGTCTGAATTTGGTGCATATTTCAAATGCCATATTGACGATTTTTTTACAGTAAACTAAACTGAAAATCTATTTTCTAAATCTATTAAAATAAAGATCATATACTATTCTGAGAGCATAATAACACTTAATGAACAATTGGTGATATTCAATATTTTTGCAGCTATGAAGATCTGAAATTTTCAATATTAAATTTTATAGTTATTTTTAATTTTCTTGTTTTTCAAGTTACGTTGGTGATCATTTAGACAAAGTCGGAGTGATTATGCACAAAAAATTGGAAAGCGTTAGAACAAGTTTGAAAAATTTAACTTATGGTACCATCGGATCCCGTCGTATACAGTATATATATACATATACTGTATACCATGCACAGTTTAAGGGTTAAGGACCTGCCTGAAACACTATGCATGTTAGTGGCTTTGAAGCAATGCAACAATGCCAATGTTATTTACTCTCACAACCCAATGTACAGACTTGTATATAAATAAATAAATAAATAAATAAAAGACTGAACCCTAACAACAAGATCTGACTGAGATGACCTATAAAATGCAATGGTATTCAGCATGAGACGACATTTCACAAATAACTGCCAGAAATACATCAACATCCAACAATGAAGACACTGAGCCAAGTGCCAAAAGGTCCTGGAGTAAATGCCACACAAACTCACATTGGCAATGAAAAGAAACCCAGAAATAAGCATGGAAGAGATCTGCAACCTACCTTCCATACGCTCCACAGTACAATGCTTTAGAAAATCAAAATGCTAAGATCAGTGGATTACCAAAAGAATTTAACCTCAGTGTCTCTTGCACAAGTATAGATCTGAAAAGGAGACAGTTGAGGCAATAGGCAAGAAGTGCTGGGAACCAGGACAGAACCTACCACATGATAGGCATCAAGTAACATGACCTGCAAAGTTTCCCAACTTCAACTGGAAGTGAGCCAGCATCTTTAAATGGGGTAAACATAGATCATCTTTTAACAGTTGTAGCACAGTTGTAGCATATCCAATGCTACATTGGATATGCTACGATATCCAATGTAGCATTGCATATTGTAGCAAGAATGGAGTCACATATATAGGAAGCTTGAGTTTCAAAGTGAAGGAACATAGGTACATCTGCAGAGGGCCAAATGTGCTGTATGTCCTTATTAAAGACCTTGTCTATACCCCCATTCTGTCCCAAATGACAAAACTGCATGACTATCCATGAATTGAACTTCGACTTAGTACTGTAATTATATATCATCCACACAAGCTGAAATGCAGGCTATTTTGACTTGTTTGGAGGAAGAACAATGATGTTTGAAGACGACAATGATGTTTTTGTGTATGTCGATAGCCGAGGAGCACTTGATTCCTTAAACAGTCAAAATCCAGTCTTCATGTCCATAGTTAAGGATTGTAAGAGATGGATAAATGAGATACAGCTGAAAGGTCACAAAGTGAAATTCATGTGGATTCCATCTCATCTTGGAATAGTGTTCAACGAGGCGGATGACTTGGCCAAACGTGCCACATCAAAACCACAAGTTGACATTGAATGCGTTTTCATAATGAGATAAATAAGGAGCAAAATTAGAAATATTCAGGCACAGGCAGAAGTGGCAAGGAGAGGTATAATGTATGAGGGAAGCCAAAACATGCAACACTACATGTGTGTGAGTGAAAACACCCATTTCACTTACGGTAAAAGGAGAAATGCTTGGAGTGATTCTGTGCACATGCGGCTCAGGCTTGGGTACAAATATTACTGGGAATATGGAATAGGTGTTAATGATAATGACACCAAGTGTAAACTATGTGGTATGTTAAGGTGTCACACCCTCACCATTATGTTCTTGATTGCCCGTTTATTAATGTATATAGAAACACTGAGATAAGGACAGTTCCTGAACAAATAGTCTGGATGTGTCACAACGGAAAGATTGATGATATTCTGGAGAGATAAGAATTTTGCACCAAGATTGTAACCTTTTGTTGAATTGTCTGAATGTCTATTACAAATTGTCTGTGTACCTAGTCATAAAAGTATTTGTATGTCTGGTAACATACTGCATGTGTAAAGGAAGAAATGCATATGTTTCTCACTCAGAATGTCCCATAATATGTTGCTTGCTTGTGATGTATGTGTGTATATACACACACATGGGTGAATACTCATGTGTGGGTAATATGGGTATATACACACACACACACACACATGGGTGAAAACACTAGTACGCATCAAAAGAAATACTGTAAGCAGTAGTAGATGGCCGTCTGGGTAGAAAAACTTGACACTACACCCTGCAAAACTGCAAAATCAAACTCAGCACCAGGAGGTGATGCCATAACACCCTGACCAAGAGTCACAGCAAAGGAAAGAATCAACAAGCCTTTAAGACAAAGCCTCTATCCAATAAAAAAAACCAAGATGGGAGACTAGATAAAAGAGGCGCATACTAAACTAGCCTGTCAAAAGTGATGAGACCTAGTGAAAGCAACACTACACCCAGTAAGCAAAACCTAATGATGATGATGATGATAATTTTATCTTTATACAAGTACATACATTTCAAACATGATACAGTGAAGAATTCAGAGGTAACATGTACATTATATAAAACCACACCAAACCTTTTGGCATAATAGGAGTCCCAAAGCACCACCACTAAACAACAAGAGGAACCATACTGAAGATTATGCAGATGGCTCAGAGAAGATTGCTCTGAAATCAGAAAATCTTAACAATCAATGCTAGAGAAAGAAATTCTGAACAAAGCTGAAGCAGAGAGCAAAGACATGCAAATAAGAGGTAAACCACACACACAGTAAACATTAATGCATGGGAACCCCCCTCCTCCCCCACCACACAGCAAAGTCCCAAAAGCAATCAGCCAGGAAACCTTAATTGAATCAAGTCTCTACACAGCTGCATGTCAAGTGATTGAACACCAGGAAGCAAGTGAGGGGCTGCTAGCTATTCATAAGGCAAACTGCTTTAATTTCATATAAATATTCTTCATTTTCAGTGCTGGTAACTACTTTTCTTAGTCTAATAACCAAACCATTCTTTAGCAAATATAATTTTCTGGAACATGGGTCAAGAACTTCAGAAGTTTTGAAACCTTCCAAGTATGGAAGCTTGCAAAGGGATTTAGGTATTTCCAAAAGCATATTGTCTAATGAGTAATGCAATATTAGACAATAAACACATTGTCTAATGTGTAATGTTATATTCAGACATAACACGGTTGGTAATATATATATATTAATTATAAAAGAGAACAAGAGTACAACTGGAGAAATGCACCAGTTTCTTGCTTCAAATATTATTTTAATATTAGAATTAGAATTTTAATATTAAGATACTGTAATAGAATAACTATATATATTTCTAGTATATATACTGCATACACACACACTATAAACTCACTTTGTCTATCCTTCTCCCTCTCAAGCGTACTCTGACCAGCAAGAGATATTCCATGTCTCTTCAACCCTAAATCTACTTGGTCCTTGGTTAAATCTACTACATCACTGATTTTGACTGTCTCTTCTATATCCATAACCTTCTCTTCTTCTTTGTCCAAATGCTGTTCACAAGATAGAGCACCTTCAACCTTCATCTCTGTGCTGTCAACCATTTCTTCTTTACTTAGGTCTTCATCCCCAACTTCCTCAGTTTGTGACTCTTGGTCTTTAGGCTGGTCTTTGGAACTTGAATTGGAAAATTCCTCAGTTAATGACAATGACTCTGCTTCAACTTCTGGACAACTAATAGCAGCCACCAATGCAACATTTTGAGAGAATTGGTTGTGCTCCTGCTTCTCTGTTACCTGCTCCGTACCTGAGAAATTTGACATATCTTTAGAGGTGACTTCAACTTCGACACTAGAAGAAATTGGGTCTACTCTTCGTGGGGATTCTCTAGTCTCGTGAGTTAACGAACAAGATTCTTCTTTACTTGTAACACTTTGAACCTCTGTCTTAGTAGATGATTGTACATCTGGCATAGTGCAGTCTTGTACTTCTTTGTTTGACACTTGTACTTCTATGCTGGTCAGCTTTAGTGTATCTTCAGGCAAAATCTGACTAGTACTTTTAGTCAACGAGTCTTTTTTAGGAGTTTGAACAGCACTACTAACAGGACTAGAAGCTGGTGGGGAAGAGGCAGAAGAAGCAGTTGTTTGTACATTATCACAGGCTTGAACAGGTTTGGTAACTACATCATCAGAAACAGATACTTCCAACGTACTAATGTCCGACACCAACACATTAGACACTGGTATTTCTTTTACAACAGTATCATCACTTATACCTAATAAGGGATCTTCTAAGCTACTGTTTATATTTTCAGTTTCTAAATTGTCTATTACTATGTTCGTCTCCACTTTAGTCCCTGATTCTTGATCTTTAACTTCAAATACAGAAACACTTTGAACCTCACTAACATTAGGCTGCATGTCACTCTGTACATCACCGGCATCTTCCATTTTAATGGATATATTGTTTATCACATCAATAACTGGTATTTCTTCTTCCTCACCTCCCTTGGCTTCTCTCTCCTTCTCACATTTGTCCTTCTCATGGAGACTACCAGAGATGGTTGCAATCATCTCTTGTGGTGGTGGTGCAGGGATGGAAGCATCGCCAAACCCTGGACCCTGCTCCAATTCAGTGTCAATCTTTCCTACCTCACATTTTATTTCATCACCACACACATTTATCTCATCAATTTCCTCTATGTCATGAACACTTTCTTTGGTCTCTTCACTCTTTTCTTCATGCTTTTGAACTATTACATCAGCTTCTACTGAGGTGTCTACTCTGATTTCTTCTTTTTCTGTAGCAATTACCTTACCACTGTCTCCCAAGGCTTCACTATTCTCAACTTTCAAATCTGTTTTCCCTTCAGGCTCCAGCTTCTGTGTAACTTCTAGAGAAGAAAAAGTATTTAAAACTGAACTTTCTTCATCAGATGCTTCTTTCTTGTCCTCATCTTTCTTCTCTTCTTCTTCATCTGATTTATCATCCTCATTCTTACTGCCCTCCCCTTTCTTTGGGTTGTCAGCCTCATTTTCTTTAGCCACATCTTCAATTTTTACTCCCTCCTGTTCTTTTTCTTGTTTATCACTTTCTACTCTTTTAATTCTTTCCATTTCTATTTTCTCTTCACACTCTTCTATAGTCTTATTATCTAACGACTTGTTATCCACAACTTCAACCTCCACACTGCTATTATTTATTACTTCTATACTTTTGGTAACTTCTTCATTGTCTATACTATCTTTGTCCTCCTCAGCTTTAGCAGAAAATTCAATGATTTCCGTTGAATGTTCAGAAACAATATTTGTCGTTATTTTAGGAAGATGAGAAGGCAAATCTACACCATCATCTTTTCTCATAACTTCAAGAGACTGTTCTATCTCTGGTTGTCTTGTCCCTCGCAATTCATACCCTAGTATACTATCCTCTATTGTTTCTCTTCCTTCACTTGGGTCTTTGTATTGCTCATCATGATTTTCAACATCACTTCTTCTTTCTTGATTAGCCCTTGGTACTGACTCCATTTCAGTATCTTGAGGGAGATCGTGAACAGGTTCCGGTGTCACAGACATCTTTCCATTTTCAATGGCTGGTGTTTTTTCTACCTCAATCTGAAAAAAGGAAAAATTATCATTTAATGCATTTGATAATTTTGAACAAGTAAATAAATCTCCCCTGAAATAAATATGTCTTGTCTTATTTAAATCAGGAATGTATACAGCATGTCAATTATACACAAAACACAGCTCATTTTTATGATCTGAGAGTTATCCTATCTGTATTTTTTACCAAAAATAGCCAAATAGACCTACACAAACCCAACTTGCCTCTTGAAGGCTATGTTCATTAGTTCTGAAAAAGAATATATTTCCAATATTTGAATTTCCACTAAATGACTTTCCATCCATACAAGTCCAACACTTGTATCCCATGCATACAAATAATGATGTGCTCTGTGAGAAAACAGGCTTCCCAACATACAAGCTTTCTACTTAGAGCCAGCAAGTATAAATTGTAGAAATAGAACATTAAGGTTTTCATTGTAACAAACCAACCTCAGATCCGGATCCATTCCGGTACATCTCTGTGTTGACATAATATTGTTTACTTGCTGCTTGGTCCCACCCGGAGATTGTTGAGATGGGACGCTGCTGCCGGATTGCTGGATCAGTGATGTTGTCAGACCGATGCCGTTCATATTGTTCATACATCTGAGCAAACTGAAGCTTGAATTCCTCATAGGAAACCTGTTCAAAAATAAAGATGACTATATCTTTGTTTCATTTAACAATATTTAAAAAAAATATACAGAATTTGTATTGCATAAAAGATATAATTATACATGTTTTTTAAAATAATAAAGAGGTAATTAATAATATTTTATTTCTCACCTTGGAATGAACAATGGCCAAAGTATCAACCCACACCCTCCAACCACCATACTCAAATTTAATTGCATGATGAAGAAGCATTCGAAAGAGCGAGTAAACCATGTCACTAATCTTCTGTTCCTCCGTTGATCTAGGATGGATGTAAGCTAAAGCAATCAACCATTCCTGAAATTATAAATATTACATAAGATAAATATACAGTATTTAGCATTCTAGAAAATCATCTGAAAAGGCATTCCACATATCGAGTGGATATTATTTGACAGGCATTTACGGCTATCACAAAGATTTACCACCCTAGTTATTTAGACTAAGTGTTGTTTGTAAAATAAAAAATGGAGATTGTGGTGATGGATTCCCCTAAGTGGAGCAGATATGGTAACACTGTCCACTGATCAGAAGGTGGGGACTCGAGATAATGTCTTTTCTTTTGTGACCAATAAATTCTGACCTATAATCCCTAAGATCCTTATAGCATGATTCTTCAGTTAAACTGCTGCATATATCTCACATGTGTGTATTTATGTGTCATGGTTGAGCTACAGTGATACACATAAAGCTGTCTTTCATATGATCTCTGCTCGCTATGTGGAATATTAAAGGGGTAAAACTAGATAGTATTGTGGCACTCAGGGACTCCTATTTACCAATCTTAATGAATTGCTTATCTATCAAAATATACCTTGTCTATGTCTGTGTCAGCTCTTCAGCTTGTCTTAACTATTGCTGCTCATTTTTGACAGAAAAGAGAACATGCATTCTATTTTTGATACAGCTCGTGCAGGTACAAAGTGGTTACTGCAGCTCATAGCTGCAGTAATGGATAGCGCGCAGGACTCGTAATTCTGTGGCGCGGGTTCGATTCCCGCACGAGGCAGAAACAAATGGGCAAAGTTTCTTTCACCCTGAATGCCCCTGTTACCTAGCAATAAATAGGTACCTGGGAGTTAGTCAGCTGTCACGGGCTGCTTCCTGGGGGTGGAGGCCTGGTCGAGGACCGGGCCGCGGGGACACTAAAGCCCCGAAATCATCTCAAGATAACCTCAAGATAACCTCATGGTATGTCTCCGTCCACTTTTTGCAGTTTGTTGTAGTTTAGTTTGATAAGATTTTGAAATAGATTTCTCATTCTAACAGGATTTATTGTTAGTTGAAGCCTGTAAACGTTTTGAAGATCCTGCCTGCATGTGTGTTGTTTCTTTTCAAAGTGTGTTAATCCTTTCTTATGTTAATCTCTTCCTGTGTTTACTGTGATAATCCTTCCCTGTGTTAATCATATCCTGAGTTAACCTTTTCCCTGTGTTAGTCCTTTCCTAACTGTGTTTATCAACAACAGCAAGCCGCCGGCTTCCTGTCCTCGTCAAGGCCACTAGCGCTTGTGGCTCTGGTAAATCAAGGAACCTTACCTTACCTCAAGGTAAGGTAAGGTAAGGTTCCCTGATTTACCAGAGAGCCACAAGCGCTAGTGGCCTTGACGAGGACAGGAAGCCGGCGGCTTGTTGAAGGTAACTCCCATTTGCCTTAATATTCATTTCCAGGTGTATTTTAAAACCTAACAGTTTTTTGGCATTTGCGGCTTCAGTGGATAGGAGGTTCCATGGGTTTATAACCCTGTGGGTGAAAAAGCATCTCCTGGTCTCAGTCTATCATTGAGGTTTGTTGAGATTCAAACTGTTGCTCCTTGTTTGTGTTACATCTGACCTTTTGAAGAAATTATCAGGATCAACATCCTCCAACTTGTTCAGTATTTTAAAAGTTTCAATGAGATCCTCCTTGTCATGCCTGGTATGCAGTGTTGTTAGGCATGTGGCCCTCAACCATTCTTGATAACACAGATAACTTGGCTCTGGAATGACTTTTGTTGCTTGGTGTTGCACTTTCTCCAGAGCAGCTATGACCTTCCGAAGATGAAGTCACCATGCTTGGATACAATAATCCAAATGATAATTTTGTCTCCTCACCAGAGATATAGTTGAATCACTACCTTCTTTTTCTTAAAGCCAAAGGTATGCTTGATTATTCCGAGAGTTCCGTTAGCTTTTCTGACTGCTGCTCCCACCTGTTGTGCAACTTTTAGTGAGTGCTGGGTTTTGACTCCTAGGTCTTTTTCTTCATCAATCTGCTGTAATGTAATAGCATTGATTTGGTCGTTGTGGCGTGGGGTTTGGTAGGAGGCCTGATCGAGGACTGGGCCGCAGGGACATTGAGCCCCAAAATCATCGCAATGTAACCGCAACGCAAGGTGGGTTGTTAGGCCCCACATGCAAGGCCTTGCATTTGTCGATATTAAAAAGCATTTACCAGTCTTCTGACTATTTGTGGAGTTCATGTAGATTTCTTTGTAAGGCTTCAATATCATTATCATTACTCCTTTTACCATAAATTTTTGTGTCCTCTGCAAATTTGATCCTGTGGTTTGTAATATTCTCATCTATGTCATTAATGCATATGAGAAAAAGGGTTGGCCCCAAAATAAAACCCTGAAGTATCCTACTTACCACATTTCTCAAATCAAAACTTCGTTCCCATTTAGCATGACCCTTTTTTTTCTTTGTTTTAACCATTGTTTTATCCATTCTAGTATTTTACTATTTATTCTGTGGGCCTGTAATTTCCTTGCCAGTCCTTCATGTGGTACCTTATCAAAGCTTTAGCAAAATCTGTATATACTACATCCATTGGAGGGCCTTTGAGTAGCTGGTGACTGTTTCCAAAAATATGAGCACGTTTGTAAGGCAGGATCTATTTTTTAACAAACTCATCCCGCCAAACACACACCGAAACTACGACATTGGTACAACGTTCGAACAAGATTTAACACCTCCTAACCAGTTATAACAACCAATATAACAAGTTGTAACAACGTTCTAATACGTCATAAACACGTTAAGCCAAGATGTAACAACTTTATTACAAGTTGTAACAAGCAGAAAATAGAGACAGTTTCGGTTTGTGTTTCCAGGGATGTTGTGTCAACTGTACAAGATTGTTCACTAAATCATGATAAATGATTTCCTCCCTGCAAATCCTCTCCATGAGCTTGCAGATGTGTGATGTTAAGCTGATCAGCTGGTAATTTTCTGTTGAGCACTTTCTGCCTTTTTTTAAAAATACGTGCTTTATATGTTCTCTGTATTCCCTCTACTTCAGAAATCTCTTCTGCTCTGAAAGTGAAAGTGAGCACTAAGCAATACTCAAGACAAAACAGTACCAGTGATTTAAATAGTATAAGCAATGCTGTGGGATCCCTGAATTTGAATATTCTCATAATCCATCCTATCATTTTCCTGGCTGCTGCTTTATTTGCCTGGTTATGTTCATTAAATGTCAAGTCGTCAGACATCATAATTCCCAGATCTTTTACATGTTGCTTTCCTTCTATAAGTTTTATTGTGTCCTGTACCCTGTTTTTCTTTTAAGTTTCTTGTTTCCACCATATCTAAGCACCTGGAACTTATCAGTATTAAACATCATGTTATTTTCTGTTGCTCAATCGATGACTTTATTAATATTGGCTTGAAGTTTTTCAGTGTCTTCTACACAGGAAATTTTCATACTGATTTTTTTGCATCTGCATAGGATGACACGAAGCTGTGACAAGTATTTTTGTCTATATCCAAGATAAGTGAGAAAGAGTAGTAGTACAAGGACTCTGCCCTGGGATGCAGAGCTTTTCACTGCACTTGAACTTGCTCTTATTTAATTGACTATTACTCTTTGCATTTTGACAAAGTTGAAAATCCAACACACCACTATACCTCATTATTCCTAATGATCTTATTTTATGGGTTAATGCTCCATTCCTACCTACCTACCTGTTGATGATTCCGAGGATCAACATCCCTGTGGCCCGATCTCTGACCGGGCCTCATCGTTGCTGGTCTGATCAACCAAGCTGTTTGATGAGGCTGCTCGCAGCCTGACGTAAGAGAGACTGCCTGGTTGATCAGGTATCCTTTGAAGGTGCTTGTCAAGTTCTCTTTTGAACACTGCAAGAGGTCAGCCAGTTATGCCCGTATGTGTAGGGAAGGAGTGCTGAAAAGTCTTCAGCTTTTGATGTAGATCGAGTTCTCTCTCAGCATGCCTACTGCACCTCTGTTTTTCAATGGGGTTACCTTGCATATCCTGCCATGCCTTCTGGTCTTGTGTGGTGTTATTTCTATGTGCAACTTTGAAACCAGTCCTTCTAATATTTTCCAAGATTAAATTATTATGTATCTCTCACACCTGCACTTTAGAAAATATAGATTTAACATTTTTAGGGGGTCCCAATAATTTAGATGTTTTATTGAGTGGATTCTAGAGGTAAAAGATCTTTGCACTCTCCAAGTCAGCAGTTTCTCCAGCTTTGAATGGGGCCGTTAGTGTGCAACAATATTCCTGATCCAACTCAGGCATTACGCTAAGTAACCTCAGATTTTCCAATTGTTTACAGTTATCTGGCCAGAGCTCATACAGTAATTCATCTTGTAAGCATTTTGTGTGCAATAACACCAAGGTTGAATTTATCAAATGCCTTGGCATAAAGTCTGTGTATACAACATCTGCATTTTGTTTTTGTTTTAATGCTAATTCTCCAGGGAAATGTGGTTATCATCGTCTAGGTTTTATGCAAATGATGTCATCTGGTTATAATACATATAGAGTCTGCTATCACTATTAACTGCTTATTATCAATGAGGTTATTTTGTATCACAAGTAGTAGGATTATCATCAAACCACAATCTATTGGTTCCCACCAGAATTTGAATGCATTTTTGGCCAGCATTACCACAGACAAGAGCTGCAAATGAATGAATTGCAAAATACTTCCTTTGAGCTGTGCTATAAACAGATTCACATGCAATATATGCATGCATATTACACTGCAGGCCTATATACAGTGCTCAATCACTCTTTTTGTAAATTACTGTACATGTAACTAGATAGAGTTATTCTAGACAGTGTGAAACTACAGTGAAATAGCAAACACAAAAACCATCTAACAATTTTGCAAAGTGGTAGACATTTGGAACAAGATAAGTGAGGTGGTTATCTTGAGGTTATCTTGAGATGATTTCGGGGCTTTAGTGTCCCCGCGGCCCGGTCCTCGACCAGGCCTCCACCCCCAGGAAGTAGCCCGTGACAGCTGACTAACTCCCAGGTACCTATTTACTGCTAGGTAACAGGGGCATTCAGGGTGAAAGAAACTTTTGCCCATTTGTTTCTGCCTCGTGCGGGAATCGAACCCGCGCCACAGAATTACGAGTCCTGCGCGCTATCCACCAGGCTACGAGGCCCCCTACGAGGTGGTGGAAGCCAAAATCGTCAGTAGTTTCAAAGCATTCTATGACAGTGCTGGGAAGACGAGACACCACGAGTGGGGCTTTCATCCTGTAACTACACTTAGGTAATTACACTCCACACAACTTTCTCTTTTACTTGGCCTGTCAGCAATATTGCATCACCAGTCCACAGACCAGATGATCCTTTCACTCAGCAATCTCCCAATGCACAAAATACAAAAAGACTTAGGTATTTGTGTTTTAATTTTCCTAAATTTATGCATGCAAATCTATCATTTTACAAAACACAAAAAAATCAGTATTTTTTAGTTTTGTTTTGGGGGCCAGATCATAGCTGTACTTCTTCTGGGGTTCAATTAAGAAATACAAAAATATAAATAATGAGATGCTACAGTACATAATTTTGTTCATAATATCAGTACTGTATTGCCATCTTAGGATAACCTTGAGGTGGTTCCAAGAATCACTGTCCCTGTGGTCTAGTCAGGAGAGGATTTAACATGGAGTCACCCCTCCAGGAAAGGGGAGAATCAAAAGTGAACAAGGCTTCAGTGAATACGAATCAGGGATAAATAGGATCAAAGTGCACTATAATACTGCTTGATTTACCTGCCACACTGACATCTGTAGAACAGTCCTACGATTGTCACGGTTGTTGTTACAAAGTAGTGTCATATCTGACAGAAACAGCTTCTTCACCTCCATTAAACTGTCAGATGGTTTGCTCTGCCTTATTAATGTTGCACAAACTTTTAAGATCACTGCAAGAAAAAACACCATTTAATGCAAACATACAACTTACAAGAAACTTAAAAAATATAATATTATTACAAATTTAACAGCTTTAAATACAAAATAAATCATAATATTTAGTTCAGTACAAGGACACTATAGCAGAGTATCTACTTTAGATGGTTAATTTAAAGCGCCTCAACAAATGACCTCATTGACATGAGATCACAGTACCTGTTACATCCTATTATTTGGGGAAAAATTAATAATTAACAAGCAGAACACGTATTTTCTAATCTTCCTACCGAACTTATTTGCTCTACGTACTTGGGTTTTCTAACCGGTAATGTGATTCTGGTTCAGGATGTTTGCAATACATCACTTGTTGGCTGATATGTTCCGTCAGGATCTGTTAACACATGAAAGAAAAATTAATTACAAATGCAAAAAAAAAAAAAAAAAAAAAAAGACATGATGAAGGGCTTAGTAGGAAAAAGAGTATAACATTCTGGAATTGATGAAGTTCATGGTAACAAAAATGATTACAGGAGAAAAAAAAAATGGGCTCCCTGAAGCTATCTGAACTGATATAGTGCTATATTAGTTGGGGCCATCAGTCAGAGTTTTTATGCCTGCCGGGGACCACGAGCCAGAATCTGGCCCCCTCAGAGAGGCACAGGAAGCAATTGCCTTTTACCCCCTTTACATTAAAGTACGTCATACTTGCCATTGACCAGGGAAAGTACCCAGAAAGGTAGGTGAAAGAAAACAGACCACAGTCTCATTAAAAATGTGAACTAAGACTTCAAAAAAGCAAAAGAACTCCCCCACCCCCCAACCCCCACAGAGGGAGAGAGAGCTGACTTGGGTGAGCCTGGCTATCTTGAGATTATCTTGAGATGATTTCGGGGCTTTAGTGTCCCCGCGGCCCGGTCTTCGACCAGGCCTCCACCCCCAGGAAGCAGCCCATGACAGCTGACTAACACCCAGGTACCTATTTACTGCTAGGTAACAGGGGCATAGGGTGAAAGAAACTCTGCCCAATGTTTCTCGCCGGCGCCTGGGATCGAACCCAGGACCACAGGATCACAAGTCCCGCGTGCTGTCCGCTCGGCCGACCGGCTCCATACAGCAGTACCAATTTCTACCATCTAATTGGTCATTATGTCTGTATTTATGATGGTCCACATAGTTACAAATCTTATAATCTAAACAGGAGGATGGGTTGGAATTTTAATTATGCCCGGTAACCATTTCATTAAAAATAGTAAAGGATTTAAGAAAAAATGCCGACTTCTATTTTCAACATATTTTAAGCAACACAGAATGGTAGACACAAAGAATCCGTCTAAAGCCTAACAAACTGCATTTGTCAGAAGGTGAACTCAATATGACATTTGCAGAAAAAAAGTCTTCATTAAAATTGCACCCTTCACCATACAAAGTATGTGATGTCTATATATTGTCCGACTCTTCTTTGAATACTAAGCTCCAAAATGAACTTCTTGACCACTTGCTAAAAGACTATTGGACTTTCCTATAAAAAGTAAGTGATACAGATTCACTTTAATAGAAATATTATGCTATCTTTTGCATATGGTTACATCACTGCCATACTAATTAACATGCTACACTTGCTCAGCCACACCTATCAAAACAACCTTGCTCTTTAGTTTAATCTTCTTAAATGCACAAAAAGTAACTTTCAAACACAGAAAAAATTAACCCCCTACCCACCATCCAGTTCTTGAATGATGAAAATTGCTGACTGGAGGGATAGAGGGGGGTCAGGGAGCCTCCAGAGCTCACCCAGAAACTGGCGTTTTATTACATTCAATGCTGGTTTTCTGTGTGGAGCCCCGTCAGCTCACTGAAGCTAGCTACCCTAAAAAGGAAAAACAGGGACTTACCCAGGAGGTGGCAGCACTGCAGGTCTCAACGCAAGGAAGAGACAGACGGCCGCAACAGGCATGCCAAAGCAACAAAAGGCCGCAGTGGGCCCGGGTCGTTCACAAGATACCAGGCTGCCATGACCCTGTCCAACCTCCAAAACCCTCGCTCCTGAATATCTTCCCAAGACATATTGCCAATGAGAGAAAGAGCAGTATACTTCCTAGCATTATGAGCACGAGGGTAGACCCCAGATTGGCTAGACTTTATGACACTGCGCACAACCTGAGACACATGAACCCTGAAATAGGGAACAAGGGAAACCGGATCAACCAAGAGCGCATCCACCGACACAGAACCGGTGGACCGCTGGTAACAGCACAAAGCTGTCACCAGACACAGAACGTGATGCATTCCTGGCCTAATCAATCAAGAATCCACAACACATGGACCCCTCTGGAAGCTGGCTGTCTCAGCCTTTGCCAGAAAAGAAGAAGACAGCTGCAAAAAAAATGACCACAAGGACCAAACAAACAAAACTCCTGGTGCCGGAGAAGAGCATAAAGCTTCCCAACCCGACCCCCAGAGGCCAAAGTCAATAAAATAAAGCTTTCCTAAAGCAAAGAGACCACTACAAACCGAGGAGAAGAAAGAAAGGAAAGAACCCTGTCCAAAGACCAAGAAGGCTCAAAAAAATGCAAGAGAAAGCTCGCAGAACGAAGCGAAAGTGACACCCATCCTGAATGCAAGCTCCAGCAGCTCCGCCAAAGCCGCATGATAAGAAGCGACAGTACTCAGTATGGGACGCCACTCCAGGAAAAGCCAAGAGAGTAAAGATACAGCAATCCTGTTCAATACCTACGAAACCCAACGAAGTAAAAGAAAATGGCGGAGAGCCCATCACGAAACTTTGTACTGTACTGTCACTGAGAAGAAGACCATAGGTGAGACACCATCAAAGAAGCCACCTGATCACCATACAAATGGCGATACACCTGCGTTAGAAAAACCAAACGTGTAGTACGGAGGAGTAAGTCAAATCAGGGAGGTACCTCACCGGCCTAACCTGCTGAAAGAGACAAGAGCCATGGAAAAATGCCCGGGTTCGGACACCTAGCAAGCAGCATCTGAAACCAAGGCTGGGCCGGCCACCATGGGGCCAGGAGAAGAATTTTCCCCAATAGGATTCCAGCTGAGCCAGAACCTGGAGCAACAGCTGGAAATGGAGAAAGAGGTACAGGAACCCTCACCTCGACCAGTCCTGCCAAAAAGCATTCAACGCGAGGGCCTCGCAGTCAAGGAATGGCATCATGTACAATGGGAGATGCCAGGACCACACCAGTGTGAAGAGGTCCACCTACAGTCACCCGTACGTTCAGCAAAGCCAAATGAACGAAGCAGCAACGACCGTTCACTCTGTGGAGAGAGAAATGAAGCAAGACAGGACATCTGCTGGGTTATTTGACTCCAAGAACTCCGCAGAAGAGCTACATGAAGCAACCAGCTCTAAAGAGCTATGGACCGAAGAGACCCCTGAAGGTCGAGACAATGAACCACAGGGTAGCAGTCTGAATGGAGCTGGATCACAGAGCCCTGAGAAAGTCGAATCCACCGCAGTGCCTGCCACACAGCCACACACTCCTGCTCTGTGTTATGAGTTCGACGAAAGGACAGCTGCCAACACCCCTGGCTGGACTGGCGAGCACTGGACACAAAGCCCCAAACAAGAGACGAGGCGTCCATGAACACATCGAGTGAGAAACAAGGAAGGTACATTGGCAACGAACCCAAAAAAACCTGAAGAGGAAGCCGGCGATGCAGCAACCGACACAAGGACACTGGGGAACGAATCCAGCTATCGCGAGAACAGCAAAAAGAGGCTGCCCAGAAGAGACCAGAACAGCCTCCGAAGCCATACCCAGCCCAGTAGATAAACCAGAACAGCAAAGTTCAGGCTCCCGCACAGCTGCTCGAGCAACCTCCAAGAGACCCGGGTCCCCTCCAAAACAGATGATGGTGGGACTGCAGCCAAAGCCAGACTAAAACTGGAAGAGAAAGAGATGCAGTCCAAGTATCTCACACAAGACCCACCTCAGTCCAAGTATCTCACACAAGACCCACCTAAGTCCAAACCTGGGATGGAACCAACTAGAACTTCCATCAGCTCACTAGGAACCTGAACCCGGCGAGCTGATAAAGAGACAGATCCCTGACTAGCAGACAAATGGCCAGTCAGGAGCCCACACCAACCAGTTGCTGAGGTAAACCAAGACCCAAAGACATAGACAAAAAAAGAAGGCCACCACGACTCAAGTCAAATGCATAAAAATGCAAGATGCCAGATTCAACCAAAAAGGAAGACAACAAAAGCGGTAAGCCCGTCACCCCACGACAAAACCTAACCAATCCCTGAACCCCCGGATGGATAGGTAAGTGCCAAAATGCATCCATGAGGTCCAAGGAAATCATCCAAGCCTCCGGATCTAAAATAAGCTGGACTTGGGACAACATAGTCATCCAAAGGAAGGTTAAGGAAAATTAGGACAGAAAGACAAGACAAGTCAAGAATGTACCAGTGATCTGCACAGTCCCATGTCAGAACTGGTAACAGGCGAGAAACCCACCTGAGAATGAGGGCCCAACAGGCAGCATGGTGGAGGCAGTAAGGATGATTGTCAACCTCAGGCAAGGGGCGACGAGCAACCCTCGAATTCGCACAAGACGAGAGTGGGTTTGGAAGAAGTAACTATACAGTAGTACGACCTAGCCCACCAGGATTTTCCAGGGCCTATAGGGTGAATGAGCTGTACAGGAAGCCCAGGCACTGGGCCAGCTAACCAGTAAACTCTGTCTAAGCAGGCAAACTGACTGCAAGTAGCAGATGTGAAACCTCAGGGGCCTCAGAGGAGGACTACCACCACACCCTAGGTGGAGCCTAATGAGGAGCTAAACAGACCTCCTTCATAACAATAGGCAAAATTGCCAGTAACTATAAAAAACACAAAAAACCCTGAAACATCACAACTAGCAAACTAGCATCTGGTGAGAAACATCGGCTCGCCACATGACAGCATATAGCAGTTAGCGCTAGCCACAGTGCGCCCAACCAGCCAAAAATCACTCCTCTACCCGGAGCAAGTCGGAAAGCCCCAAGACCCCTGATGCACCCCAAGGGTGAATACAACCACAAGCAAGGAAGTCCTCCATGGGGAGTGAGTTCCAAATGCCCCAGAGAAGATAACCCAGAAATGCAAGGACAGTACTTACAGAGCACCTAGGGAAGGTGTCCCTAGGTGCATGCAACTCCAGTACACTAATACACCTAGCCAACGCACATCAAAAGTGCAGGAACAGCCACACAAGGCAAAAATCCAGAACAGGAAACTGAGGCCAGAGGTGACATACGACAGCCAACATATCAGTTCAAGAACTAGATGGTGGATAAACTAGCAGCTGGCTGACCCGAGCCAGCTCTGGGGATGGTGGCAGTGCTAACAAGTGGGTGGTTAGTTGAACGAAGTGTTTCTTATTTGTTTTCTTTACAGGGGAGTTATTTTGCTCTTTTGAGGATGTAGGTTGCATTTTTAACCAGATTGTGATCTGTTTTGTTTCACCTATATTTCTGGGACCCTTCCCTGGTCGATGGCAAGTATGACATACTTTAAATGTATAGTGCTATAGGTCACTGCTCCCTGCACCTCTTTGAGGGGGCCAGGTTCTGGCTTATGGTCCCTGGTAGGCATAAGAACTCTATGACTGATAACCCCAACTAATATAGAATTATATCAGTTCAGATAGCTTCAGGGAACTGACGGGGTTCCCCACAGAAACATATAAAAATTCAATAATGACTAAGAAAAGTCACCCAAACATTTATGAAAATAAATACACTGTAAATAACATGAATTATAATGTATATGTACACTGTGTTTCTAAAGCCATGGTTTAAAAAAAATAATAATTTACAGTGTAACCTTGATTCAAGGAACCTCAATTAGGCAAATCTCCGGTTGGAACACACACACACTTTCCATGCTGGATTTATTCATCCAATTCGATGAACAAGAGTTTGCTGAAGCAGCGGATGTGTGGATTTGCTTAGGATATTGGGACCCCGTTCATAGATGGCAGAAACATTACATGTTGGGTCCTTGAGAAAGCCATTGAGTATACGAATTTAAAACCAAATTCTCTGCTTCTTTTTTATTTCTAGTTGCAGAGATTTTTGTTCAGTAAAATGGGCCCATTTTTCTTTGAAAATGAGATTAAGAGGCTTGGGTGCGGGAAATTTAATTTGCTAGATGTGGTTAATTCTTTTTTATTAAATCTTTTTGCAGAGCCATCTTTGCAGATGGTTCTGCTACCTTTTGAAAGTGAGTTTTGAGGCTAGGGAAGTGGGGAAACAAGCTAGATGTGGTTACTTTTTTCCAGACATCTCTTGGTAGTTGTCTATTATATTATAGATTTAAATTAACATTTTGCTCAGTGAAATTAGCCCAAAAGGCATGGGAAATGCATCCTGGAAGCATCTCCAGTTGCAATGAATCCCTCACTGTACTTGATTGGTTTTGGTCCCAAAAGGTTCGTTGAATTGAGGTTTTACTGTAAACGCATTCATAACATTTTTACTTTTGTGCAAAGTCAGTATGATTATTTAGCATTTGGAAGAGATATGAGGAGGAGGAGCTGGAATATGACAATAGAGTGAATGAATGGTGCCCAACCACCTGGATAATTGGAGCTTAAATACCAACCCTGCAAGAAGCTAGGTCGCCGCTATACCAAGACATTCAAGTACCTGGAATGTACCTGGATGGAGTTCTCGGGGGTTCTTCTACTCTCCAAGCCCTCCCCAAGCCCGGCTAGGCTTGACTTGTGACAGCTTTGTCCAACAGGTTGTTGCTTGGAGCTGCCCACAGGCCTACTTATCCATTACAGCCCAGTTAGCCCAGCACTTCTTGAAAAAACTATCCAGTTTTCTCTTGAATCCATCCACATTTGTTCTGGCAATATTTCTTAAGCTCTCTGGGAGTACAATATGTTGAACAACCGTGAACCTCTGATACAGTTTTCTCTGATTGTCCCTATGGCACCTCTGCTCTTCACTGGTTCTATCCTGCATTTCCTTCCATATCATTCACTCCAGTATGATGCTATTTAACGGTATAGATTTAGGACCTGACCCCTTCAGTATTTTCCATATGTATATTATTTTATATATCTTTTTGTCTAATTTTTATGGAGTACATTTGGAGAGCTATAAAACAATCCCAATAATTTAGGTGCTTTATTGTGTATGTATGCCATTTATGTTCTCTGTATTCCCTCTATTTCAGCAATCTCTCCTGCTCTGAAGGGGGAAGTGAGTATGAAGCAGTACTCAAATGGGTGGCAAGAAAAAACCTTTTGCTTTAACAAAAACTAATTGAGAAGGGGTAACTTACCTCATAGAGACAGTTGTACGTTGACAGGGTGAGTGTTTCCTCGTGCACCAGAAGCCTCTCAGCGAGAAGTGTGTACAGGTTGTGGGGGTTCATGACATCGTACTTGCGCCTAAAATGAGCCATCACGTCATCATGTTCACTGTGGACCAGCCACCACCTGGACGGCGCATTGGCGGTGGTGGTGGTGGTTTGGTTGTGGTGGTTTTGTTGTGGTTTAGTGGTAGTGGTGGCAGTTTGATGGTGGGGTGGTATAAGTGTACATGGTTGTTGATGGAAGTGGTAAGTAAAGGAGGGTGGGGTAATAATTGGTGATAATAGTGAGTGGTGTTAGTTGAAGTCATTAAGAAAAAGGTGGTGGTGAGCATGGCAATGATAGTATATGGTGGCATTAATTTGTTCGTGGCATTAGTTTGTTATAGTGGTGGTGACAGGAGTAATGTTTGACAGTGGTGGTTAGCCATTGAAGTGGCAGTGAGGGTGGTGGCAGCAGTGGTTGGTGTTGACAGTTTGAAGTGGTGGCAAGTGGTGGCAAATATAGTGGTTTGGTGGTGGTGGTGGTTAGTTATTGTGGTGGTTGTGGTGATGGTGGTGGTGGTGGTAGTTGGGGGCAGAACCAGCCAGGGCACAGGGGCACAGGGGAGAGAGAGAAAGAGGGACACGATCACAACACACACACAGCACTACCAATGCCCCAAGACTTAAGCGGTACTAAAGCTCATAACAAAAAAATCTTAATTAATCACGAAAGACTAGGAAACCAATATATTAAAGTCCATTACATTTGTGTACAACACACAACATATATATAGCATTTAATGTACTATAAATAATATACCATATAAAACTTTATCTACAGACTTAAAAAATAATTCAGCCTACTGAATATAGAGTACCGCTTAGTCAGATTCTATCACAATTTCATCGGACAGGAATACAAGGACGCTGGGGCGTAAAATTAATACTCAGACAAAAATTATAAAATAAATTTACAAACTAACACTTATTTGCAACATGTTCAAACTGAAAATATGATGGTTGTACTACTATGACATAAAATATCTTATATTTTTTGGTGCATATAATATTACATGAAAATAAGGTAAAAAATATTCTTAATGTTTTAGAGATGTTTGTACATTTGGTGTATTTACTGTAATCAAGTGGGCACTAATCAATTATGTAGAGTAATGGAAATAGAGTAATATATATATATATATATATATATATATATATATATATATATATATATATATATATATATATATATATATATATATATACACAGTATATATATTAATTTATGCACAAATATTTGAGAGCTTCAAGTCAAATGATATGTTTCCTACAAATTAGTTATAATGTATATAAATTGAACAAGCACAAGTACACTATGACACTATTGAAGTAAAAGGTCTAAATAAGTGCAGGAATGAATAAAATATCTATTCTTTTACTGTACCTACAAATTATTAGGGAGGGAGAGTAAAGAACAAAGGAAGAGGGAACATATTCCTGGAAATTATATGTACAGTACTAACATAGATGGAGATAAAAAAAAATATTGGAGCTAAATGATATACCTGTAATACAGCTGAAGACGCCAGACATTGTTGCACTAACGGAGACAAAACCCGAGGATAATATTTCAAGTTAGGTTGTATTCCCAAAGAGGTACTCAATTTGGAGACGGAACAGAAAAATTAGGAAAGGTGGAGGCATTACTGTGCTGGTGAAGGAACACCTAAAAGTAAATTAAATAATGAATGCCAATTCATGAGAAGTTGACATAATACCACTGGAGATTTGTAATCAGGATGATAAACTGATAATCATAAATAGCTACAGTCCACCGGCTTGCAACAAATGGACAAAGAAGGAAGTGGACAACACATGAGAGGGCTTCATAACAATCATGAGAGAGATTATAGTAAGAGCGGATAAAGATAGATCATGACTGTTGGTACTCTGTGACGTCAAATTGAAATCCATAGACTGGGAGACTTACGAAGAAAGGACAAAGGACTTTTGGACTGGCAGTTTCGTAAACTTCATCCTGGAGACATTCGTGTATCTATACATTAAACTTGCTATGAGGATGAGAGGGGAGGATGTTCCTTCAATGAAGAATTTGATATTTATTAGGAAAGAGGAAGAGATATTTGATATTCCAGTCCATCCTCCTGTTTTGGTAGAACTTGTAGTAACAATGAGGAAGAAAAATATGTATACTCTACCGATGTATAATGAAATTAGAACGTAGAAATCTGAACTATTGAGCTGGACAACTCAGAAAACGATTTTTTACTTGTGTTGCTTTGACAAACTAAACTAACCTATTCTAACATACACATGTGATATCATATACGATATCTGAGGCCTAATAAAGTACATGTGTGTGCTATACTAGGCGTAGTAATATTTAAGTTTACGTTTTAGCTTCATTTGTTTTAAAAGAATTCCTTACAAACTACTACTATCTGGTAGTATACCAGTAGTATAGTAGTTTGATAGATAGTAGTATAGTAGTACTGTATACTGGTAGTATAAACTACCAGTATACTACTATCTAAAAGCTAAAAACGTACAAATTCTGACTATTGACAATCGTCACAATAGGTACTATCTAAACAGGAAGATGGGTTGGATATTCAGTACCTTACCCCCTTGGACAAGAGAGACCATGTCCTTTTGGATATAAAGTATGCAATGTGTTATAATCTAGAAGAGAATGAGGAAAGTGAAGTACTGAAGTTGAAAAACCTGATTTCAGGAGAGGACACTATGGGAAACGTAGAAAGTTCTGTAATGAATTTGATTGTAAAGACTTACTGTTGGGTAAGGACGTATAAGATGTATGTCAAGTTATATGATAATGGCACAAAAATTTTATACCAAAGCAGAAATGCAGAACTAGGAAACGGGACTGGTTCAACATAAACTGTGAGCGGGTTCGAGACCAAAGACACAAAAATGGAATTAATATTGGAAGAGGCCAAACCCTCAAACATGCCAGCAATACACAGAAGTAGGAAATAATTACACAACAGTGAGAAGAGAAGCAGAAATAAATTTATGGAAAGGGACAGTGGACAAATGTAAAATAGAGTTCAGCCTATTTTATAAATTCATTAATGGCAAACTGCAGGTAAAAGATAAAATTCAGAGGTTGAAAATGGGAAACATTCATAGAAAATGAAAAAGAAATGTGTGAAACATTAAACGAACAGTTCCAAAGTGTGTTTGTGTAAAATTAAATTTTTAGAAAACCAGCCAGAATAAGAATTCCAGTGAACATAGAGCACATAGATATGTCTAGACACAAAGTGGAAAAAATGCTCAAGGAGCTAAGTGGAAAAAATGCTCAAGGAGGTAAGTGGAAAAAATGCTCAAGGAGCTAAGTGGAAACAACACAGTTGGCCCAGATGGAGCTAAGTCAACCCAACTATCTCAAGTTTCAGAACCTTGGGTTCTGATAGAATGCACACCTGAGCTTAGCATTTCACTTCAATTGCTTTTTCAAGCATCTCTGTGTACAGGAATCTTAGCAGATATAGGAAAAATGCTAACATATTTTCAATCTACAAAATTGGCAGTAAGAAAGACCCTTAATTATAAACCCGTATCATTAACAAACCTTGTAGTTAAAACACTAGAAAAATTTTTAAAACCAAATGTGAAGGACACCTGGAGAGTGATGTCATAATAACAGATAGACAGTATGGTTTTAGAACAGGAAGATCCTGTTTAACAAATCTATTTCATTTTTATGATACTGTAGAGCCACTGAGATTCTATGGGAAAGAGATAGTTGGGTTAACTGTGGTTATCTGGACCTAATAAAGCCTTTTGACAGAGTCCCACACAAAAGGTTGTTTTGGAAATTGGAACATGCTGGAGGGGTGACAAGGAGACTTCTGACATGGATGAAAAATGTTCACAGAGAAAGATGAGGGCAGTAATCAGAAGCAATGTATCTGGAGAAATGTTACTAGTGGAGTACCACAGGGTTTAGTTCTTGCACTAGCAATGTTCATCATCTACATAAACTATCTACCGGAAGGATTACAGAATTATATGAACATGTTTGTTGATGATGCTAAGTTAATAGGGGAAGACAGGAGATGTAGATGATTGTCATGCCCTTTAAATTTATCTACATAAAGTAAGTGCTTGGAGTGTCATGTGGCAAATGGAATTCAATGTGTATAAATGCCATGTTATGGAGTGTGGAATTGGAGAAAATAAACCACAAACAACTTACAAATTATGTGGAAAGGAATAAAAGAACTCTAACAAAGAAAGAGAGCTAGGGGGTGGTTTTGAATAGTAGACTGACACCAGAGTAACACACAACATTTTGCAAGGAGCATGTGTGTCATTTTCCAACTTCAGAATCACTTTTAATCACATGGATGGTGAAATGCTGAAGAAACCGTTCACGACTTTTGTAAGTCCAAAATTGAAATATGCAGCAGTTGTATGGTGCCCATATCTCAAGAAGAACATCAATAAACTGGAAAGTTTAGGAAATTAGAAAGTTCTCTTTTGCAAAAAGTCATAGATGGTTGGAACAAGTTAAGTGAGAAAGTGGAAGTGGCCAAAACCGTCAGTAGTTTCAAAGCATTATATGATAAAAGAGTGCTGGGAAGACAGACACAATGAGGGTAGCTCTCATCCTGTAAGTTACACATAGGTAATTACTGTACTTGAGTAATTATACATACATTGAAAGGAACTTTGAGAAAGGGGTACCAGACAAATGTAAAACAGATCCAGGTCTTTTCTATAAATTCAATAAAAGCAAGCTGCATGTAAAGGATAAAATCCAGAGATTAAGAATGTTGGAACATGATCACAGAGTATGAAAAAGAAATGTGCAAAACACCAAATGAACAGTTCCAAAGTGTGTTTGTGCAAAATGAGGTTTCCAGAGAACCAGACAATGTCAATTCCAGAAAACACCATAGAGCACATAGAGATGTCTCGAGACAAAGTGGAAAATTTATTCAAGGAGCTAGGAAGAAATATGTTGGACCAGATGAAGTTTCACCTTGTGCGCTGAGAAAATGTGCAACCGAGCTGAGCATTCCACTTCAACTGATATTCAAGACATCTTTGTCAACAGGAATTTTATTGGATATTTGGCAAAAGGCAAACATAGTTCCAATCTATAAAAATGGTAGCAGAGAAGGTCCTTTAAATTATAGACCTGTATCATTAACAAGTGTGGTAGTAAAAAAAATAAAAAACAGCGTTGAATGTAATGAAACGCCATTTTCTAGGTGAGACCCAGAGGCTCCCTGGAGCTATCCAACTATCCAGGCTGATATGTATATCATTAGACTTTGGCATCAGTCAGTATGAATGGAGCTCTAGGCCTACTGGGGACCACGAGCCAGAACCTGGCCCCCTCAAATAGGCATGAGGAGCAATGACCTATAGAAATGCACATGGGATTTGGAGCATTTAATGTCTGCAATCAATTGGGCCAGGCATCCAGAAAGGTAAGCGCCCCAAAACAACCCCTATTCTGGTTAAAACGACGAAAATAGACTAACGAGTGGACAGAACTCCCCAATTGAAAAACAAGCAAACGAGAATGACGTCACACATGCACAGCTCATGCGCTCCCCCCTCTCCAGCAGACACGTTCTCCCCCCCTCTCCAGCAGACATGCACTCCTCCCTCCCCAGGAGGGAGGACCTTCAATCTTCTCCTTGAGTCTTCGGGCGAAGACTCGAGAAGATCAAATCAGTCTTGTAACGGACCGGACCGATCTTCTGACGAGGCAGAGCCGCGGGAAAACCTCCAGACTCAGACACCAAGCAAGCAACGCCCGAAACCAAAGCTGGGCCGGCCACCATGGCACCAAGAGGACTACTCTCCCCTGGTATGTCTCCAAGTGAGCAAGGCCCTGGAGCAACATCTGAACCGGGGGTAAGAGGTACATTAACACCCCACTTTAACCAGTCCCGCAGGAAGGCATCGACCCCGATGGCCTCGTAGTTGGGAAAAGGCGCCACATATACTGGAAGACGCCTCGACCATGCCGACGCAAAGAGGTCCACCTCAGGGCGCCTGAACGTCTGGCAGAGCCAACTGAATGAGTCTGTGTCGACCATCCATTCCATGGACAGGGGAATGAACCAGGACAGGCTGTCTACTAGGACGTTAGACACCACCCGGACGTTAATGGCCAGGAGAGCCAAACCCCGAGAACTCAGCAGACGAGTCACCCAAAGCGACCAGCCCCAAAGAGCCAAGGACCGCATCGAACCCCCTCGATTCAGACAAAGAATCGCTAGGAAGCAGTCCGAATGGAACCGGATTGTTAATTCGTGGGCGATTTTGTGATCCTAACCCTCCGAAGTGAACCACACCGTGCGAACTCCCGGACCGTGCTGTGGACCCAACGGAAGGTCGGACCCCACCGCCCCTGGCTGGCCTGGTGGGCACTGGTCACAAAACCCCAGCCGAGAGACGACGCATCCATGAACACATCGAGAGAGGGCTTGGGTAGGCGCCAAGGTACTGAACCCCAAAAAACCCGAAGAGGAAGCCAGCGACGCAGCAGCCGACCCAAGGCCCCCGGGGGGTTGAAGCCAGCAATTGCGAGAGAGGCGGAAGGGACGTCCCCGAAGGAACCAGAACAGCCGACGAAGTAAAACCCGACCCAGCGAGTAAACCAACATCGCAAAGTTCAGGCTCTCTCACAGACTTTCGAGCAATCGCCGCATGACCTAGGAGCCCCCTAGAAACAAGCACATGCAGAACCACAGCTGAAGAAGAGACCCCGGAGGGAGAAACAAGAAAGCAGTCCAAGAGTCCCACACAAGACCCAGCCAAGTCCGAACCTAGGAAGGGACCAGATGGCATTTCCGCCAGTTCACCAGGAACCCGGACCTGGTTAGCTGGGAAAGAATCAAATCCCTGGCGAGCAGACACGCAGACCGACTGGGAGCCCAGACCAGCCAGTCGTCGAGGTAGGCCAACACCTTAACACCTAAAAGACGCAGACGGGCCACTACAACCCGGGTGAGGAGTGTGAACACGTGAGGAGCCAGGTTCAACCCGAATGGGAGACAACAAAATGGTAACCGAGACACTCCACAATAAAATCGAGCCAGTTCCTGAACTCCAGATGAATCGGGACATGCAAATACACATCCTTGAAGTCCAGGGACACCATCCATGCGTCCGGCTCCAACAGAAGCAGGACCTGGGACAGAGTGGTCATCTGAAAGGAGGGGCAAGAAACCCAGGGGTTCAGATGGGACTAGTCCAGAATGAACCGCAGGTCCGCATAGTCCCGTTCCGGAACTGGAAACAGGCAGGAAACACACCTGAGAGACGTTGTCGTGACGACCATGCCCAAGCGCACCCACTCCGAGATGACCCGACAGTGTAGGAGAAGAGGCCTGCCCCATCAGCCCCGAACCCCCCCAAAGGAGGAGGGGCCACCAAACGCCACCAATGGTCGTGGTAGTGGTGGCAGTTTGATGGAGGGGTGGTATAAGTGTACATGGTTGTTGATGGTAATGGTAAGTAAAGGAGGGTGGAGTAATAATTGGTGATAATAGTGAGTGGTGTTAGTTGAAGTCATTAAGAAAAAGGTGGTGGTGAGCATGGCAATGATAGTATGTGGTGGCATTAATTTGTTCGTGGCATTAGTTTGTTATAGTGGTGGTGACAGGAGTAATGTTTGACAGTGGTGGTTAGCCATTGAAGTGGCAGTGAGGGTGGTGAAAGCAGTGGTTGGTGTTGACAGTTTGAAGTGGTGGCAAGTGGTGGCAAATATAGTGGTTTAGTGATGGTGGTGGTTAGTTATTGTGGTGGTTGTGGTGATGGTGGTGGTGGTAGTTGGGGGCAGAACCAGCCAGGGCACAGGGGCACAGGGGAGAGAGAGAAAGAGGGACACGATCACAACACACACACAGCACTACCAATGCCCCAAGACTTAAGCGGTACTAAAGCTCATAACAAAAAAATCTTAATTAATCACGAAAGACTAGGAAACCAATATATTAAAGTCCATTACATTTGTGTACAACACACAACATATATATAGCATTTAATGTACTATAAATAATATACCATATAAAACTTTATCTACAGACTTAAAAAATAATTCAGCCTACTGAATATAGAGTACCGCTTAGTCAGATTCTATCACAATTTCATCGGACAGGAATACAAGGATGCTGGGGCGTAAAATTAATACTCAGACAAAAATTATAAAATAAATTTACAAACTAACACTTATTTGCAACATGTTCAAACTGAACCAGCACAAAAAGGTTCAGCAGCGTAGACGACACACGAATGGGAGTCTATGCCTCACACCACTCAAGCGAGCAGGTACAACAGAAAGCCTTCCAAGCATCCAACAACAACGTGCAGTCCACAAGCCAGGATGACGCTGAAACCTCAAAACAAACCCAGTATGGAGACGAAGACCCAAACCTGAAAGAAGACGGATCCATTATACAGGCATATACCGGATCGCCAGGAGGTAAGTCACAATGGCCGCCCACACCTCAATAGGCAAGAGGCGGAAAGCCGAAAACCTCCGGAAGGACAGAACCGAAGGACCCGCAGGGATACAGAACCGAACCTGGGGAGGGGCTGAACCCATATCCAACTTGTACGCAGAGAGGGTAAAGGAAAACTCCACTCCTTGTAACAGAAAGTCCCAGTCTGAGGGTTGGAAAACCCAGGCGGAGTCCAACGGGGCCCAAGGCCCCCCAAGTCAGCTCCTCTCCAACCCCGAGAATCTCAACATCAGGCCGTGGGGGGAGGAGTCATCCTCCAAAGCCCCAGCCTCACAAGAAAAAGTCATGCGCCCAGAAAAAGCAGAAAGAGAAGGGGCCCACTGGTCAGACCCTGGTGCCATAACTGGAGGAATGGACTCGAATGTCTCTGTCGCCACCCTAGAAGGGGCAACCCCCCGAAATTGCCAGTCTCAGAAACCTCGAAATCTCGCTCCGACTCCGAAACCCTCAGATGCTTTGGAGCGGGACGCAAGGGTGGGGGCACAAAATGAACCACAGTAGGGAAAGAACGAGGGGGTGTGGACTGAACCAAGGCCGAAGTGACCAACACCCCCAAGTCCGGGTCCCTATAAGCAAAGCGGGGCAGCCTTGGGGCATCTGGGGAAGCAACCTACCTAGCACGTTGCAGCAACCTATACCTAGCATGCAATGCCTGAATAATGTCATCAGTGGATAGGGTGAATCGAGTCACAAACAAGCAACAATGCTCGCAGGACACTGGGTCAAAGGTGTCACCGACCCAACAAGCAGCATGATGAAGGCAAAAACAATGAGCGTCGCTCTGAGACAAGGGGACAGCAACCCTCAAACTCGTAAAAGGCGAGAGGGGACCCAGGGGTCGCATCCATTGGACCCCATGCACCCCCATGGGGTTTCCCAGGGCCCTTAGACTGGTATCACTAAGGGTAAGCCCAGGTAGGGTACTGCTAATCAGCGCCCAAGTCTACCAAACAAACTTCTAAAACTGAACCCTGGACGTGTCCACTCACGGGGGCCAAACAAGGGGTACCACCGAACATAGGTCAAGACCCTAATATAACTGGGGGCAAGAGAGACAAAGGCAGACCACCCCCCCCCCCACCAGGTAGAAACAAAAATGAAAAGAAAAACCCCACAAGAGGAAAACGTACCCAGGAGGAATAGAGCCGGCCGCTGTAAGAGGTGAAAACTAGCTGCGCAGTACCTTGTACCACTACCAGTGCAAAAACTACCACTTACTCCAAGGTAAACAAGGGAGGAAACCCCCAACACACTCAGGACAGTCAATCACTGAGCAGCAAAAGATAGACCAACAGAGGTAGACCCCAAAGTGACTTGTGGAAGATAACCCCAAGCCCCAAGGGCAGTACTTACACGGCACTCAGGGAAGGGAACCCTAAGCACATGCAGCCCGAGTACCTGTGAATAATACTCCCAGCTCACATGCCACTGTAAGAGCAGTACTGGACACAAGGCACAGCAGAACACAGATAAAATCTGGAGCTGGAGCCACAAGACCGAGCCACAATCATATCAGCTGAGAACTGGAGGGTGGATCGCCGGTGCGGTAGGTCTGGGGATCACCCTCCCCCTCCCGGGGAGGGGGGAGCTGCGCAGACATGTGGCGCGGCGCGGCACGTGTGATGTCATGCTTGTTTACTCGTTTTTCAATTGGGGAGTTCTGTCCACTCTTTAGTCTATTTTCGTCGTTTTAACCAGAATAGAGGTTTGTTTTGAGGCACTTACCTTTCTGGGTGCCTGGCCCAGTTGATGGCAGATATAGAATGCTCCAAATCCTGTGTGCATTTCTAAAGGCCATTGCTGCTCGTGCCTCTTTGAGGGGGCCAGCTTCTGGCTTATGGTCCCTGGTAGGCCTAGAACTCTATTCACACTGACTGATGCCAAAGTCTAATGATATACACATCAACCTGGATAGCTCCGGGTAGCCAAAGGGGCTCACCCCAGAAAAATAGTTAAAACCAAATGAGTAGAATACCTGGAGAGGAAGGACATAATAACAGGCAGACAGTATGGTTTTCAACAAGGAAGAGCCTGTGTAACATATCTATTTAGCTTTTATGAGAGCCTCAGAGATTGTACAGGAAAGAGTTGGGTTGACTGTTTATCTGGATCTAAAAAAGCTTTTGACAGAGTATCACACAAGAGGTTGTTTTGGAAACTGGAACATGCTGAAGGGGTGACAGGGAGACCACTGACATGGATGAAAAAGTTTCTAACTGACAGAAAGATGAGAGCGATAATCACTGGCAATGTATCTGACTGGAGGAGTGTTACTAGCGGAGTACCACAAGGTTCAGTTTTTGCATCATTTATGATCATCGTCTACATAAATGATCAACCAGACAGAAGAGAGAATTATATGAATATGTTTGCTGATGATGCTAAACTACTAGGGAAGATAGGAGATGTAGACTATTGGCATGCCCTTCAAATTGACCTAGATAAAATAAGTGTTTGGTGCAATGAAAGAATCCAACAGCATTATGTGCACAATATCTATATCACAGTGTATTATAGTTCTTTAAACATATGAAAAGATGAGTAATTCTCATTATAGCTGAAATTATTGTAAAAGACAAGACTACAAATAGCAACGAAAGGACCAGAGAAAACAAGCCACCAACAATTTTTCCTTCTAATAATTAATATTAGTAAATTACTGAACACTCTTATAATCACATTCAGAGTTCTGACATTCACGAATGGAGGGGAAGGTACCATGCAAAGCACACTAGTGTTGTGTTATGGAGCTTGTATAATAAATGCAATAATCACTCACTGATCGTAAATTGTCTCTGCTTTGCGCAAGAACAAATTCAATGTACAGTGTTCTGAGTTTATTGGTGTTTCATTATAATAGCTGCATGCCTGTTAATCCAAAACTGACCTTATATGGCTATGAAATTAAGTGCTCATAAAAGCCATTTCCACGATATAACTAAGCCATTGCATTGTAAATTATGAACAGCATTGGTGAAATCAAAAAATATTTTCTTCAGAACATGTCAAAATTACAAATAATGTTAAAATGTACAGAAATATGCATAAACGTCTGCCATGCAATGATGCATAATACAAAACTATTCAAATTCATATCAAACTGTAATACTAAGTTCATTCAATTTTCATGTGAAAACACATTATTATGTTAGTATATAATTCTGCTAGAAGTACTTTGCCTTGGAACAGGAAAACAGGTAAAGAATGTCCATAAGTAAACAAAATTATACTAATAATATGCTATATAAAACATCAAAATATGTTTTATATAGCCAATATGCTTATAATAAACTTAATAAAGCAACTTTAATTCAAACCTAAAGTCACAGCATACCATATTACCATTCAAGCTAATCCAATCTTAGCCACATTACATGAGCAATAATATTATTCTGGAACTACTGAACTCAATTTAAAATAGAACAGATGTACCTGAGATCAACTTAACTATGACAACATCTAAACTCATCCTATAAACCATGGAATTTTTAAAGACAGGGTACAATATTATGATACATCGGAGAAAGTTGCCCCACTTACAAGAGTTCCATAAAATAAATTCATTCCTCCACAGTTTGTGACCACAGTATCAGTCACTCAAATAGTTTATCTGATGCGTTGTTCGCTCCATTTTATTTACTTTTCTACGGGTGGCTTCTCATGTATATACCACATACATTTCAACCATCATGTATACAGTACAAAAAACTCCAAATTGAGCTCTTTAACTGCTTTTATAATAATTCCACAATCTGCACTGAAGTTCTATCAGAAATACGAAGCACATAGCACCAGCTTACACTAACAAATGTGTGGAAATGTTGAGGATTGCCTCTGTAAACAAATGAAAGTATGAATGTTGAGAAAAAGCAAAGATATTTGATAAATAGTTAAATCCTGGTATTTAATGTCATGGAATGCCTCTTTCTGGAGGAGCCCTGGTGGTTTTCTGAAGTTATCTTGCTAAGATTGCTCTATGCTAAAAGGTCACATTAGTGGCATTAGCCAAGTTTGGCTTATCATGGATCAGAGCCAGAGCCTGTCCCCCTCCCCCCAACCCCTCTCCCCACAAAGGCACAGGACACGAATGACAATCAGCCACCCTCACCAAAAAAAAAAACTCCAGAAAGTCAGTAAAGCTTTATAGACAACTGAATGATTCACAGAAAATGAAGCCTCAACACCACCACACAAATCTGCCAACAATTCACACACGACCATTATTCATGACCTTTCTGAGACCAAAGTTGCAATATGCAGCAGTGATACAGTGAACATAACTCAAGAAGCATATCAATAAACTGGAAAAGGTGCAAAGACATTCAACTATATGGCTTACATAATTGAAAAATAAGAGCTTTGGGGAGAGGTTGGAGCTGATAAATATACCAAAACTAGAAGATAGAAGAAAAGGTGATATGATCACTACATACAAAATAGTAACAGGACTCGACAAAACTGACAGAAGAATTGTTTAAAACTGCAACTTCAAGACCAAGAGGACACAGGTTCATACTAAGAAAACAAAGCTGCTGAAAACACATCAGAAAGTTCACTTTTGCAAACAGAGTCATAGATGGCTGGAACAAGTAAAGTGAGATGGTGGTGGAGGCCAAAATCATCAATAGCTTCAAAATATTATATGACAAAAAGTACTAGGAAGAAAGGACACCACGAGCATAGCTCTCATCCTGTAACTACATTTAAGTAATTACATTTAGGTATATAATTACAGTACTGTTACATGGTACTGAAGCAGGTGAAAAAGTAACCATTACTGTACCCAAGTAGCAAGGTACAATCATTTCAATTCTAGGCATCTTTAACACGTCTCATGATATCCACTGAAATGTAGGAACTATCAGCTGCTACTAAGTAATGATATGGGGCAATATTAATACTCTTTTGTAATGAAATTTGCTGAGTTGCTATTTTGTGAGTAATTTGACTAAATCTAAAGAGTAATAATTCATAATCCTCATTGTCAGGCAAAGAAAGCCTGTACTTAGGCTTATCAAGGTTTCCCTTGGCCAATTACTGACATTTCCCCAGATGCAACTCACAACAAGAACCCGTTTAACTGATGGTTGAAAATTTTGGTTGATGCAAGAGCGAGCGAGAAATTCGAAATATGAATGTGACAAAGAGTGAGTAATGTTGGTGGTAGAGACAGAAGAAAACTGTATGGTACATTAATGTGAATGGAGGCATGCTTGTTGAGCAGTTTAAATATCTAAGGAGTGTGATTGATAAGCAAGCCAAGTTGAGAATCCAACCAGTCCTCTTACGAATAACGTCGCTTTTCGCTTGTGTGCACTACAGCCAAAAATTGCTGTACAGTACTAGAAAATTAAAATTCATTTTCCAAATGAAATGGAAAAACAGCAAGTTAAGGGACCTCTGGTAGGTTAGGAGAGCAGCAAGTTCTCCTAAGGTTTCAAAATGTCATGAAAACTTATTTTAAAGTGTCCTCTCCTAATCTAACAGACTAAGCCAGAAAACGGATAGTACGTCACTTTCGTGAGCCGCTTCCATTTTCTAGTACGGCAATTTTTAGTGCGCATACGAGCAAACAGCAACGTTATTTGTAAGAGGACAGGTTTGAAGAATCATCGGGGACGGAACATGGCTCGTGAAATGAAAATCCTGAACAGCTTGAACAATTAGGAGCAGCAGCTAAAGGACTGCATGAAAGTGGGTCCAGTGAAGTTCAGTAACTCATTTCTTAAGAAATTATTGCTCAAATGAAGTAAAATGGATCCAGTGAAGTAACTGTGCCTTCAATCCTTTGGTTTCTATCTTCTCTGCTCATAAATCTCTTACGTATGTTTAGATGATTCAACATATTTCATTATAGTCTCTCTTCAGCTCTACACAAATGTCTTATTTGGCCTTGTCTGCAGAACCTGTTTTTATATCTGCAGGGGAAGTGCTTGTCTTATCAGATCACCAGTCTAACCATCTAAGCTTGAGTCACTGGCCTTACATTGCAAAGTTTCTTCTCTTTCTGTCCTCTAATTGCTATGTCTATGGCTCATGCTCTCAGGAACGTACAAATTGTGTAACCCCCTTCAAAAATAGTCAAGCAATATGATTTGCACTGCAGCTGTTCTTGCAGTTACTTTGTGTCTATTGTCAACCCACAATTTAGAGTTTCACTGTCTGTTTTAATCATTTCCACAGGAATTTTGTGGAATGGATGAATGGATGGGATGAAATTTTGCCTTGTGCCAGGAAATGGAACATGGTAGATAATAACCTTACATTTTCTCTAACACCATTCATCTTCAATCTTTCAAGGACCATCTGCAGAATGTTATCATGAACTCTAATTTGTTTTCCTCTTCCATGGTTATGCACTTTAAAAGGCAATTTTTTATTTGTCCACTGATCTACATATAAAAATGAATGTGAATCCAGTTTTGTAAATGTAGTTCCAGTGAAGCAAATGTCCAATGAAAACAAAAAGAAAATGTGAATTTATTATGAACCTTAAATATCTTCCACACAGAACAATGAATCTTCAGTTTCTAACAAATGCATTTTTTCATTTATTTATTATCATTATGCATCTTTTGGATACCGCTTTCCATCACTGTAAAACTTTAACTGGATCACCATTCATCATAAATTTACAGCCATTGACTAAAAAATGCACAAAATGAGTGTTCTCAATACAGTATATGCATGATTTTCCTTCACACTTCTTTTCCGATTTATCACTTAGGAAATGTTGTAAACAAAGCTCTCACTTGTGGGGTCGGGGGTTCGAGTCTTCTAGTGTCCAAGTGAATGAAATGTTTATATCCACAGTGGTGTGGCTGACATTTATAATGTAAACAAAATATAGTTAACCCTTACACTGCTCTCTGCATCATGCGACGCGTCAGTAAAGGACTGCTCCGAGTGTCTGCTGACAAGTCTCTCCCACCCGAGTTGTTTACAATTATCAGCTGTGGCATGGTAACTCCTACTATCAATAACTGTCTCTGGCGATGGCTTGCCATTCTGGGAAAAGATCCCTTGCATCTCAATATCCATAGTCAATTGATATTGCCAGCCTCAAAATTGCACTTAAAAAACACAAGTAAAAATTGACACTAAAATAGGCATGATTTTGGATGAAATAAGTGATAAGAAATATTTATTAGCATTCAGATAGTTAAGTGAAGTAAAATAAAATGTAAGAAATTAGAAAATAAGCAGAATCAAAAATGAGTTGTAGAGATTAATGTCTTGATGCTGAAATTCAAGTCTTCCACCCTCTGAGCCTGTACACCCCAAGTGGACCTCAGTAAGGTGAAGTCTTCTGCTTGGTTTTCTGCAACTTTAGAACTGCAATTTATCCCTATTAAAGGATTTTTTTAGCACATCTAGGTAATATTTTGAACTGAATGATGTCACACATGCCTACACCAGCTGCCAGCATAAATCATGATACTGTATGTTTCTAGCAATTCTCAATTTCATAAAACTGGGACTCATGCTAAGATGGAGATGCATGTAAAAAGTTACATAGTATTCTGTAAGGATATAGATGTGTACAACTTTTGTATTATTATACCCTGTCCTTAAGAAAAAGGATCAATCAATTCCTAAGCATTAAGCTGATCTCAAGTAATACTTACATGAAATTGGCTAAACAAAATTACACTTACTTGTGAGTGGATCTTGAGAGAAAATAACCAAGCAGCTTGAGCGCCTGCAGACGAATTAGCTGGCTCTCTGATGCCAAGAGTTTGAAGACTGTGCGGACACCATGTTTAGCATCAAATGCCGGGACCATGGAGGATGGGTGTTCCGACATGAGGGACATTAGCATCTGTAGCACATCATGGAGGTTCTCATCCTAGTGGGTTGTACAAATTATTTACATTAATTAGTGTTGATCTACAGTAATATCCCAAATCTCTTATATAATTTCCAATAATTCCTGCTGTAAGGAACATGAAGCTTGTACTTAACCCTTAGGCAGCGGACACTGTCAATTGTTGATTCACAGGGTCATGAGGTTATCATATGAAGATTTAAACAATTACTAAATGGGTTTTACTTGTTATCTTCAGGTTATCTCGAGACGATTTCGGGGCTTAGCGTCCCTATGGCCTGGTCCTTGACCAGGCCTCCTTTTTGTTACACACCACCAGGAAGCAGGCCGTAGCAGCTGTTTAACTCCCAGGTACCTATTTACTGTTAGGTAACAGGGGCATCAGGGTGAAAGAAACTCTGCCCATTTGTTTCCACCTCCATCGGGGAGGCGGTGTATGATGCAAATATGGATATAATAGGTCTATGTGGATGTAATGAAGTTTACTTCAACCCATGAAAAAAATCCTACTACCATTCCATGGTACAAATGTGGTTATTGCAATGAATGTTATTAGGGGGATGCAGTCATTGTCATATGACGATTTAAACAATTACTACTCTGGGTTTTACAGGTATGATGCAAATACAGTATGGATATAATAGCTCTCTGTGGATGTAAATAAAGAAAAACAAGTGATTAAACAATCAGTGAAACATCCAAGGATAAAATGGTAAGCATCAGCAAAGTCAAGCAAAAGGTGTTGACAAGTGCCAGATGCAGCCTTGCAGAGCTCCACCCATTTAAAAGATAATTATTCACTTATTTCATGTTTTCCTTACATTTTGCATACAAATTAACAATTCTATAATGAAAAATTATTTTTTGGAATCTTTACATCTTTTTGTGCACGGGCATGTATGACCATTTCTCCATAGCCATTGCCTAAGGGTCAAGCTTATCGAGGTCCCCCTAGGCCAACTACTGACCTTTCCCAAAATGCAATCCATAACAATTGGCCGATTCTACCTTCCCAACATTACAGTGACCAAAGACGGTTGCAAATCCTGGAAGCCACATTTAGAAAAAAAATACCCACATCAAATATACAGAACAATACTTTACTTCCCAGCACTCTGACCCAGACCTCACCAAACATTACCGAATAATGACGTCTCTACTGAGGTCTTCACGTCAACCAGAATTTTATTCAATGCCTTATCCAATGTTTGATTGGCCCTACTGTAAATTGTAAATTGTAAACTGTAAACTGTAAATTGGCCCTGCAGCTAAATTGTGATGATTTCAGGACTCAATGTCCCCGCGGCCCAGTCTCTGACCAGGCCTCCTGGTTGCTGGACTGGTTAACAAGGCTGTTGGATGTGGCTGCTCACAGCCTGACTTATGAATCACAGCCTGGTTGATCAATTATCCTTTGGAGGTGTTTATCAAGTTCTCATTTTGAACACTGTGAGGGGTCGGCCAGTTAAGCCCCTTATGCGTACTGATAGTGTGTAGAAGTCTCGGGCCTCTGATGTTGATAGAACTCTCATCCATTTACTACGCTTAAGTAATTATACGTTCTCTCTCTCATTTTAGGCTTGTATAGGGGTTTTCCCTATGTCAAATTACTGACCTTGCCCAGGATGCAACACCACAACAGTTGCCTAGCTACCTTATTTACTGCTAGGTGAACAGAGGCATCAGGTGAAAGGAAACATGCCAATTGTTTGTTACGAAAATTCTATTACTACCACTGTACTACATGACCCTGAAGATGATACATAATTTTTCTTTTTCCAAAGCATGAATGACAAGCAATGCACACATCAGAGGTAATAACACCCTTTCAATTATCCATGACCACAGAATAAAGTGAATAAAACAAACATTACATTCGGTTGGAGTTCTTTAGTTTGGTTAGAGTTCAGTTTAAAGACTGAAGCTCAGAACAGCAAGTGGGAGAGTGAAATTACATTATTATTAGCATTTGACATAAAACAAAAAAACATGTGGAAAGAGCTATTACAAACCTCATGCATGGTAGAAAGAAAGTTGAGAATAGCCTGGAGCTCATCTTCTTTGACTCCATTACCAATCATGATTAGCTGCTTGAGGAAGAGCAGCATATATGCTCGAAGACTAACAATGTCCTTATCACTAGGGCGTGGACCATCTGTTAAATTAAAAACAAACATATTAGGAAAAATCTTTAGAAATTTAGGTACTTGTATACAACAGGTCAACATTCATACTATACATACACTATCAATGCCCCAGCACAACAACAAAAAATATAATAATATAATAAAACCAGTGTTGAATGTAATGAAACGCCATTTTCTGGGCGAGTCCCAGAGGCTCCCTGGAGCTTACTGGGCTAATATGCATATATTAGACCATGGCAATAGTCCTTCGAATGGAGTTCTAATGCCTACCGGAGACCACGAACCAGAACCTGCCCCTCCTCAGAGAGACACGAGGAGCAATGGCTTATAGAAACCCCCCTGTGGTTGGAAGCATTCTATGTCTGCCATCGACCGGGTTAGGCACCCAGAAAGGTAGGCGTCCCAAAACAGACCCCAACTGGTGAAACATTGCTACTGAAAGCCAAATTGCTAAGCAGAACTCCCCAATCTGAAAACAGGCAAACAAGCATGCATAGCTTTTCGGGTAAGTCCTTAATCCTATATTCCTCGGAATACGACCCCGCTAAATCATTTAACTACCAGGTACCTATTTTACTGTTGGGTTAAACAGAAGCTAAAGTTAAGGATTTGTGCCCAGTAAATCCTCCCCAGCCAGCATACGAACCCAGGACAAAGCGCTCGCGAAATGCTAGGCAAGCACTTTTCCACTACACCACAGGGACTGTGTGGCAACATGTTTGCTGATGATGCTAAGATAATAGGGATGATAAGAAACTTAGATGGTTGTCATGCCCTTCAAGAAGACCTGGACAAAATAAGTGAATGGAGCACCACTTGGCAAATGGAATTTAATGTGAATAAATGTCCTGTTATGGAATGTGGAATAGGAGAACATAGACCCCACATAACCTATAAATTATGTGAGAAATCTTTAAAGAATTATGATAAAGAAAGAGATCTAGGGGTGGTTCTAGATAGAAAACTGAGGTCCACAAAGAATGTTGTGCGAGGAGCCTTTGCTACGCTTTCTAACTTCAGAATTGCTTTTAAATACTGTACATGGATAACAAAATACTAAAGAAATTGATCACAACTTTTGTTAGACCAAAGCTAGGATATGCAGCAGTTGTATGGTGCCCATATCTTAAGAAGCACATCAACAAACTGGAAAAGGTGCAAAGACATGCTACTAAGTGGCTCCCAGAACTGAAGCGCAAGAGCTACAAGGAGAGGTTAGAGGCATTAAATATGCCAAAACTAAAAGACAGAAGAAAAAGAGGCGATATGATCACTACGTACAAAATAGTAACAGGAATTGATAAAATTGATATGGAAGATTTCCTGAGACCTGGAACTTCAAGAACAAGAGGTCATAAATTTAAACTAACTAAACAAAGATGTCGAAGAAACATAAGAAAATTCCCTTTCGCAAACAGAGTGGTAGATGGTTGGAACAAGTTAAGTGAGAAGGTGGTGGAGGCTAAAACCGTCAGTAGTTTCAAAGCGTTATATGACAAAGAGTGCTGGGTAGACAGGACACCACGGGCGTAGCTCTCATCCTGTAACAACACTTAAGTAATTACTTATACAATACAATACAATACAATACAATTTTATTTAGGTAAGGTACATACATACAATAAATATTTACAAGGATTGTTTAACTTATAGGTATAGCTAGTACATACAATGCCTAAAGCCTCTATTACGCAAAGCGTTTTATACTTAAGTAATTACACACTATCTCCCTCACTTACTCAACCAGTCATAAACACTTATCCACTGCCTAAGTAAGACTGAAATGAGAAACACTTGGTGGGACAGCCAGAGGTTTTTGCCTGTGCAGGAATATTACAAAAAAAAAGAAAAAGTAAATTGATTCACATTCAGGTCCCCAACTGCCGATAGATACACGAGGATAAAGCAACAGTTAACTGTCATGTGTTTCACCATACTTGAGATAAAAAACTCTAATCTCTTTGATTGCAAAGTGAGTGTGCTAGACTATATAGCATGAGAATGCATTGGTCAAAACAGCTCATTATTATTATGATCTTAATTATGATTATGCATTAGGTTTTGATGATTAAAACTGATGGAAAAAATCCTTTATAATATCTGGAAAACAAGTAGACAAAATAAATATCGTGATACAGTACAGTAAATACATTAACAGAACCGAAAACTATTGAAAATACCAAATTTCAGCACTAAAAGAATTTATCTATCATGTGAGTGCAAGCAACAATGAGTAAGTGAGAGTTTGCAATGAGAACCTGAAAAATAGGATCAACCAGAACAAATATACACGGCCAATCCAAAATTAAGAAATATTGAATGTTCTAACTGAGAAATTCAGACACTTCGCCAATTTGATCAACACTGATGCAACAAAATTAGGTGATCTACTACATATTGTACCATTATAACAAAGTACATTTTTATTAACTTGAATATCAACAGTAAATGGCCAGACTACATGCAAGTAAAAACGTTTTGTCAAACTTACCAAGACCTTTTGGATTAATACCACTCCTGTCCCTGGGATTAACTACCCAATAGTAGTACTTAAGTGTGTGCATAGTTTGCAACACTGTGGAAACTCTGCGGACCGAGCCATAAATCTGTGCATCGGACAAGAATTCTGTGGCTAGATAGGTGTAGAGTCGCATCTGAACTGCCACCGGGGAGTAAATCCATAGCGATGGATTGAACAGAATGTGATCCAGCAGCTAAAATACAGGATGATATATTTATCATTAACAAATCTCTGATGTTGATTTTAGTTATATTGATTTGCAGTTTACTTTTATATATTTCTTATTACTATTGTTTACTGTTCTCTACATCATATTGTATCATGTACCAAAACTGAAAAGAAGGCTAATTTAACTTATAAATTCTCGAAAGAGGCTAGTTTACTAGTAATACCAGTGTAAAGTCAAGGAATTCCTTACTAATAATTAGTTGATTTCATCACAATACAAACCTGCTTCAAAAGTAAATCCGAATTAGCATTTGGACACGTGACGAGGAACTTTGTTAACTTGAGGAAGGCAGTTAAAACATCCATGGTAACATGATGTCTTGAGGCACGGTGCAGAAGGTGCGAGATCACTAAAAAACCTCGATTCTGAACCATATGTTGCTGGACTGTGTTGCAGCTTTCAACCATCTCACAGATAAACCCTACCAAAGTGGAACTGAAACAAAAATTAGTTCATATAATTATAATTATATAATTCATTGTGTCAGAGAACAGGAAACCCGAGTGAATTCATACACATTAGGATTATACTGAGGTGCTCCCCCCCCCCCTCCTCTCCAAGGTCGAATTATTGATCCCACCCAAAATGCAACTTCACGACAAGATGACTAGCTCCTGAGTACCTACTTACTGCTAAGGTGAACAGCACATTAGGTGAAAGGAAATTTACCCAACAATTTCTGTCCTGCCCAGGATTCGTACCCAGAATTTGTTATTGTGCTCTGAGAACAAACCCGACTGTACTACTGGGATCTTTAACATGTCTGCATGGTAAACATCATTTATTGAATGAAGAATATTTCCTGAACACACTGACACTTTTCAAAACTAAACTTAAGAGCTTCAGAAAGAAATTTGATAATACTTCCATAAATGTTACCAATGGTGTGTGTTATGCAATCCTGTGCATAATGTTAAATGAGAAGTTAAATCTGAAACTCGAAAACAATCTTTCCATAGTTAAACATCAACTTAATAAAATGTTTGTTTTGTTAGATACCCAGGTATCTTGTATAATACACTGCTGCATATAATACTAACTGTCCAACTAATATATATACCTGTACATCAATCAGTAGGATTTGTTGTTCAAGTATCATAACAGATAGTGACTGTAAACACAATTTGTATAGCATTGATTCATGTCCTTCAACCCTTCCCCCTCCCCCACCCCATATATTTTTATGATAGACAAGAGTTTATGATGCATTATACCAGAAATTACCCACTGGGTGTCTAGTAGAAGTACAATAGTATTGACTATTTCAGTCATGTTAAAGCAATACAGTAAACTGTAATTTTGGCTTCAGCAACTTGATTTGTATATACAAAAGCAAGCAAGCAAGTAGAACATTACAAAATGAACAGTCCAGTACTGAATATACACAATGATGCCTGGCTCCATTCACTTTCACTCATTACCAGTTTAAATGTTTCCATACAATATTATTTCAGTCTCATGTAGATGACCCTGGTCACCCTTTGTACAAAAAGGGTGGAATCTGAGTTGTTTCTGATTCTACATCTTCAGTAGATGTAGAATCAAACTATTGAAGCTTGATTAAAGATAAATTTTAATTAGGATTTCTTAGAACCCACGTTGAGAATCCCATAAAAAAAACAAATGAACATTACACAACAACCTGCTTTTTTTCCTGAACATTTTAGAGCTGAAGCCTACAAGAAATCCCCCAAGATGTATGCATGTGACAACATCTGGTGGAAACAGAAATAATAATATCCTTTAGATAAAGAGATAAAGATAAGAAATATAATTTGTTGCCGATTCATGTAGTATATATAATAAATGACAATGAATTTCCATTGCCATAGACAATATAGTAACTAAAAAAAGTTTTGAAAACAGTAGGTATTCTCTCCAAAATCAAATGCTACGTACCTGGGCCTGCCTTAGTAACATTGAATTATTTGCTCATTTATCCATATCTAACCTATACTGTAGTTTCTTTGCTTGGGGATCTACTACCTTTAATTACCTCCAATCCCTAATTACTGAACAAAAATCAGCAATTAGAACAATAACAAATTCTAATCCCAGACACCATTCTGTTTCCTTACTGAAGTCTTTGAACCTGTTAAATATCAAGTCACTGCACATGCTCTCAAGCATACTCTATATCTATAAAACTCTGAACTACAATACCAATCATGACCATAAATGGTTCCTAGAGGGATGTAACAAAACTAATGGTCACCACACAAGAAACACATGTCTCTCTGATATTCCTAGAGTGAGATTCAACCAAAGTAGAAATGCTATGCAAAACGAGGATCCCAAATTGTGGAATGACCTCCCAAATGTAATTAAAAGCTGTGTGCCTCCCAACCAGTTCAATAGAAAGACTAACAAATATTTATATAATATGTTACTGATTGCACTCATATTTCCCCTCATAACATGTTTTTGTGTTACCATCATCATCATAAATTTTATTTAAAATTTGAGTTCTTTCTTCATTGTGTCATCAAATTATTGTATCTACATTTGTAAAATTGCTTTCTCAAGTCCTACATTAACCTATATATTTTTAAGTGTTTGCTCCATTAAACCATGAAATTTCACTAATTTACTCTATGTTATATTTAAGTAGCTTTACTAAATTACACCTTCGTATTTTCTGTTATTAATGTTAAAAAAACTACTGTTCTGTTGCTAGAACTATGGATTCCATGATGTAATAATCTATGCTCATCATCATTATGTGCCACCTATATAATGTATATCAGATTCAGATTCAGATTCAGATGTTTATTCAGGTAAGGTATATACATACAAGTGATGTTACAGTAATGGATTGATATATAGATAGAGCTAGTACATACAATGCCTAAAGCCACTATTACGCAATGCGTTTCGGGCAAGAAAACATTAATATCTAGAACTTAATACTAATTGAGCATAAAGAATAAAAGATGTTGAGAACAAATACAAATAAAGATAAAAAAAAAGGGGGAAACATGACTGAAAAAGCAGCACAAATACAATAGGTTGACAAACAGTGTTGATTAAAAAAAAAAAAAAAAAAAAAAATAACAGACATGGGTTGACAATAGAGGAGTGAGGTAGATTACAGGGAATTTATTAGGTAGTGTTTAGTTTTTATCTTAAACTGGTTGAGAGAGGTACAGTCTTTAACATGGTTGGGAAGGTCATTCCACATTCTGGGCCCCTTGATTTGCAGAGCATTTCTAGTTTGATTAAGACGTACTCTAGGAATATCAAAACTGTATTTATTTCTGGTGTGGTGCTCATGGGTTCTGTTACAACCTACTATGAAGCTTTTAAGATCAGGATTGGCATTATAGTTTAGCGTTTTATATATGTATAATACACATGAGAGAATGTGCAGTGACTTAATATCTAACATATTAAGAGATTTGAGTAGGGGTACCGAGTGATGTCTGGGGCCAGAGTTGGATATTGTTCTAATAGCGGCTTTGTGTTGGGTAATTAGAGGACGTAAGTGATTTTGGGTAGTAGAACCCCAAGCACAAATACCATAGTTGAGATAAGGATAGATAAGGGAGTAATAGAGAGTCACCAGGGCAGGGCGTGGTACATAATATCTGATCTTAGAAAGAATGCCCACAGTTTTTGAAACTTTTTTAGATATATTTAGAATGTGTCCCTGGAAATTCAGCTTGTGGTCAATGAGAATGCCAAGGAATTTGCCATCTAATTTGTTACAAATTTGGGTATTGTTTATTTTGAGATTTATAAGACTAGAGGATTTATTGCCAAACAGAATATAGAAGGTTTTGTCAATGTTAAGGGTGAGTTTGTTGGCAGTTAGCCAAAGATGGACTTTATTTAGCTCAGTATTTACTGTGGCATTTAGAGCAAGAGGGTCAGGACTGGAGTAAATGAAGGTTGTGTCGTCAGCAAATAGAATTGGTTTGAGGTGTTGGGAGGCATTTGGAAGGTCATTAATGTAGATGAGAAAGAGGAGAGGGCCAAGTATGCTGCCCTGAGGAACACCAATGTTGATGGGTAGGGTGGGAGAAATTGTATTATTCACAGAAACATATTGGAGCCTGTCAGTAAGGTAGGACTCGAGGTATTGTAGGGAGTGTCCTCTGACTCCATAATGATGTAATTTAAGAAGAAGGTTATGGTGGTTGACAGTATCAAAAGCTTTACGCAGGTCCACAAATAACCCAACAGGGAACTCCTTTTTATCAAGAGCTGTATGAATCGAGTTAAGCATACTAATAAGTGCATCGTTAGTGCTTTTTTTGGGTCTGAAGCCATATTGGCAAGGGCTAAGTATATTGAGTTTGGCTAGATATGAGTAAAGCTGCTTGTATATAAGTTTTTCAAAAATTTTTGACAAGTTTGGCAGGATTGATATAGGTCTGTAGTTGTTAACATCTGTGGGGTCACCACATTTGTGGACAGGCGTTACTCTCGCTTTTTTTAGAATATCTGGAAAGGTTTGGAGTTCAAGTGACTTGTTGAAGAGCAAAGCAATAGCAGGGGCTAAAGATCTATCACTTGTTACATTTCTTTAACATTCTCACTTGTGTTGGCTTACTTTTATTTTTGTAATTAAGTGTTTATTTTACACCTTTTAACAAATTTTTTGTATCTAAATTATGTTCAGTTTTGCACAAAATGCTTTGCATAGTAGTGGTTCCATTTGTATGTGTAACCCCCTGTCTCTGTAACTGTCCCTTCCTCTTATGTTCTTTGTATACGCATTCTTATGAATACAAATTATTATTATTATTATTATTAATGACATAAATGGTTTCCCACTGTCAGAGACAGGAAGCCTGTTTGGATTATTGAGATTTCCCCTAGGACAATGACTGACCTTCCCCAGGATGCAACCAAGATTAGTTATCTAACTCCTGAGTAACTGTTTACTGCTAGGTGATCAGCGGCATCAGGTAAAAGAAAACATGCCCAACTTTTTTTTTTTTTTCTGTCCAGCCTGAAAATTTAACCCAGGTACCTCAAGTGTAAGCAGAGTACATGTAAGAAAACCTTCCCAAATGTCTCGTCCTGCCAGGGAATGGAACCCGGGACCAATCATTTGTGAGCCTACTGTACTGACAAGGGCACTAATGGTCAGGATATCAACTATAAATATTTCACAACAATTCAATTTTTACATCTAGACACAACATGCATTTTTAATAAGTAATGGACAAACTAAACTTACCCTAATGAGGGGTCCTTGTTGGTGTTGTAATAGTCATTGATGGCTGGAGGAGTGTCATGTGGCAAGTCAAGCTGTTGAAACAGTGGGAAGAGCACCTGGATGCCACCCATGCTGTTCAAGGTACTGTGGATACTGTGAGTTACCACTGCCTTCACATCCTGCAGTTAAAATATAAACTTCAGAAAGAAAAACAAGAATTCTTCGGATTTTATAAAATACAGTTTAAAAACTTCAAAAAGAAAAACAAGAATTCTTCGGATTTTATAAAATACAGTTTAAAAACTTAGGACACATATTACACAATAGAGTGCAAATAATTCTTGTGTATAAATTCAAATTCAAATGTTTATTCAGGTAAAGTACATACATACAAGAGGTTATACAAAAATTTATAGATTTATAGATAGAGCTAGTACATACAATGCCTAAAGCCACTATTACGCAAAGCGTTTCGGGCAGGAAAAACATTAAAGACAAACTTAATACTAATTGAGATTAAAAATTAATTATAGTAATGAGTGATATTCATTATACAACTTAAATGAATATCACTCATTACTACAGGCTAGTATAGCATTTCAAAGTAAGCCTATTTACAGCACTTGATTATGTATTTGTAAAATATATAATCAGGAGACCAGCAATGTTATTTCATCAATACATACAGGGTAAGGTAATTATCAGAAGAAAGCACTAAGCCAGAATAATTTTATAGCACTTGGAAGGGATGCGAAAACAAGGAGCTGGGACAGGACGAAGGGATGCGAGGACAAGGAGCTGGGACAGGACGAAGCTAGACACAAATACAACAAAATTATTAAGGATGGTAACAGAGTCCATTTCATGTGGTCTCCATCTCATGTTGGCCTCCGAATGCATGACAGAGCTGATAAGTTAGCCAAAGAATCTGCCTTTAAAGGAGCTGTTGAGTGTAACCTTGGATTGTCAATGAGCAATCTGAGAGCAGCAGTACACCGAGAACTTCAACAAGATCTTGTAGATCTGAGGCAAAGTGAAATTGACACCAGTAACTCCATCTATCATCATACTATCATGCAAGAGGAGCCACACATCTATGGATCATCCAATAAAATCAGCAGACTTCTAGATGTTACTACTGCTCGGCTTAGACTCGGTTACAAGTATCTCTGGGAATTCTCATTATCTGCTGATGTAGACCTGACCAAATGTAAACTGTGTCAACAAAATTATTCGCACACCCTCCGTCACTATGTGATGGAGTGCGAAAAGATACGTGAATTTAGAGACAATTCTATAACCAATGTTCCAGCGATGTGTCAATATTTCATTCAAAATGATCTGCTACCAGAAATTTTAGCCAAATATCCCCAGTTTGCTAACTGTAGGTAGTAACTAAGTGATTGTAACCTATCCACCGCTGCCCACTGGATGGGGGGCGATGTGCAGGACAAACATATCAATTGTGACACTAGCTCTCCACATATGTCAGTTGCTTAATTTAGAACCTGTACTTGAGGTCGATCTCGAACCCATTGTTGATGTGATGACTTATATTGAATTTTGTAACTAGCTCATCAAGATTGTAACTTGCTTAGCTAAATGAATTGTGGAGTTCAGTCCCTGAGCCCATTATGTGCCTCTGTAACCCTTTCCACTACCGCCCACAACATGGGTATGGGGTGCATAATAAATGAACTAAACTAACTATTGAGAAGGGTGTCTGTGTGGAGAAGTGTGTGTGGGGTATTGAGGGGGTGTCAGTGTGGAGAAGTGTGTGTGGGGTATTGAGGGGGTGTCAGTGTGGAGAAGTGTGTGTGGGGTATTGAGGGGGGTGTCAGTGTGGAGAAGTGTGTGGGTATTGAGGGGGTGTCAGTGTGGAGAAGTGTGTGGGTATTGAGGGGGTGTCAGTGTGGAGAAGTGTGTGTGGGGTATTGAGGGGGTGTCAGTGTGGAGAAGTGTGTGGGTATTGAGGGGGTGTCAGTGTGGAGAAGTGTGTGGGTATTGAGGGGGTGTCAGTGTGGAGAAGTGTGTGTGGGGTATTGAGGGGGTGTCAGTGTGGAGAAGTGTGTGTGGGGTATTGAGGGGGTGTCAGTGTGGAGAAGTGTGTGTGGGGTATTGAGGGGGTGTCAGTGTGGAGAAGTGTGTGTGGGGTATTGAGGGGGTGTCAGTGTGGAGAAGTGTGTGTGGGGTATTGAGGGGGTGTCAGTGTGGAGAAGTGTGTGTGGGGTATTGAGGGGGTGTCAGTGTGGAGAAGTGTGTGTGGGGTATTGAGGGGGTGTCAGTGTGGAGAAGTGTGTGTGGGGTATTGAGGGGGTGTCAGTGTGGAGAAGTGTGTGGGTATTGAGGGGGTGTCAGTGTGGAGAAGTGTGTGGGTATTGAGGGGGTGTCAGTGTGGAGAAGTGTGTGGGTATTGAGGGGGTGTCAGTGTGGAGAAGTGTGTGGGTATTGAGGGGGTGTCAGTGTGGAGAAGTGTGTGTGGGGTATTGAGGGGGTGTCAGTGTGGAGAAGTGTGTGGGTATTGAGGGGGTGTCAGTGTGGAGAAGTGTGTGTGGGGTATTGAGGGGGTGTCAGTGTGGAGAAGTGTGTGGGTATTGAGGGGGTGTCAGTGTGGAGAAGTGTGTGGGTATTGAGGGGGTGTCAGTGTGGAGAAGTGTGTGGGTATTGAGGGGGTGTCAGTGTGGAGAAGTGTGTGTGGGGTATTGAGGGGGTGTCAGTGTGGAGAAGTGTGTGGGTATTGAGGGGGTGTCAGTGTGGAGAAGTGTGTGGGTATTGAGGGGGTGTCAGTGTGGAGAAGTGTGTGGGTATTGAGGGGGGTGTCAGTGTGGAGAAGTGTGTGGGTATTGAGGGGGGTGTCAGTGTGAAGAAGTGTGTGGGTATTGAGGGGGGTGTCAGTGTGGAGAAGTGTGTGGGTATTGAGGGGGGTGTCAGTGTGGATAAGTGTGTGGGTATTGAGGGGGGTGTCAGTGTGGAGAAGTGTGTGGGTATTGAGGGGGGTGTCAGTGTGGAGAAGTGCGTGTGGGTATTGAGGGGGGTGTCAGTGTGGAGAAGTGCGTGTGGGTATTGAGGGGGGTGTCAGTGTGGAGAAGTGTGTGGGTACTGAGGGGGTGTCAATGTGGAGAAGTGTGTGTGGGTATTGAGGGGGATATCAGTGTGGAGAAGCGTGTGGGTATTGAGGGGGTGTCAATGTGGAGAAGTGCGTGGGTATTGAGGGGGATATCAGTGCGGAGAAATGTGTGGGTATTGAGGGGGATATCAGTGTGGAGAAGTGTGTGGGTATTGAAGGGTGTCAGTGTTGAGAAGTGTGTAGTAACATTACAAACAAAAACACACACAGCCTACTCAATGAGTTTCGGGGATCAGTTCCTGAGCTAATTATATGCCTCTGTAACCTTTTCCAGTGCCGCCCACAAGATGGCTGTAGGTCCATTACCCCTCACAGGATAGGTATGGGGTCCATTACCGCCCACAGGATGGGTATTTTACTTGAATTTACCTGAGTGCCACTAATGCTAGTGGCCTCGACGAGGAAAGGAAGCCGGTGGCTTGTCAAAGGTCCCATTTGCCCTGATGTAACATACCCATATATTGGAATGGTGTCAATGACAAATGAAAAAAAAAGAGATCAATCAACAGATCACTCACCTGTAGCATAAGGGCATGGGGGTTGTGGACGAAGAACGAAGGGTTGCCCTTTGGGGCAGACTGCAAACAGAGCTGGGAGTCCGTAGCTACTGGATTATACATAAATACAATCGCTGCTGCTAGTTTGCCATCATACAGTACCTTAGGAAAAAGACGTCCTTTAGAAATGCAAATAACAATGGTTCATAAGGAGCACTCATCTTCCATAAGAGAATATATAATAAACTTTCCTGGGGAATATAGACTATTCACATACTATTTATATAATAGTTTAATATATTTATTGTGCGATATATGCTAACCACATACGTTATTTAAACTAAATGTGATCACAATACTGATTTATAATATTCACGTTGATAAAGTTTTCTGTTTGTCCAAATTCAGCAATGTAAAATTCTACTAACTAGTGGTCCATCACTTCATGCTGGTAGTTTCCAGCAAATAGATATTATAGGTACTTTAAGTTTAGGAAGATGAGCTGGATTTCTATAGTATAATTCAATTCAATTTCTTTCTTTATTATGCAATAGTATAAAAAATATAGATTTTAGTTCTTATAGGCCAAACATTATTCAGTTACTCATAAATAACAACTTGAAATTAAAAAATATTGTAACTAATTTTCAGAATGTCTCACAACCCCTAAGTTATGTTTCTTTTTATTGGCACTTTTAACTAATGAAAACCTTTCGAAGTAGCTAAAAAATCTTACATCAGGTATGTGATGTAAACATGCAAAACCATTAACGAAGGGATATAAAAATAACAGGCACACTATCAAACAACAAATCAAAACTCTCCTTCAATAAGAAAATCAACTTAAAAAATATATGGAAAATTAAAATAAAGCGGGAACTACTCAACTTTGCTTACATTATGTTGTATTATAAATGGAGTGTCTTAAAAATGGTGCCATAGCTCGAAGTACATTCATGAAAAAAAATCTTCTAAATACAGCTAAGTCATGCAATTTTCGTTTATAAGAAATCACCCAATGGAAAATTTACAGTACTGTATGCTATATAACACTACAATGAATAAATATATTATTTAAAATTAAGAACTTAGTATGTAATCAATGATCAGCCTCTCTGAATGATGCGATCAGGTTTCGCAGAGTACCGATAGCCACAACCTGGTTGACTTATTAAATGCTTCATACAATGAGGTCAGTGAGTCCATGCCAAGGACTCACAGAGAGGCACGGTTACGAGGGTAGAAACAGCCTAAGCTACTCTATCCTTTTAAGATGTACTTTATTTACTCAATAAACTTGAACTTGAGTGGCACGGAACTGGAAGCCTAGTAACCATCAACATTGGTGTTCCTCAGGGCAGCATACTTGGCCCTCTCCTCTTTCTCATCTACATTAATGACCTTCCAAATGCCTCCCAACACCTCAAACCAATTCTATTTGCTGACGACACAACCTTCATTTACTCCAGTCCTGACCCTCTTGCTCTAAATGCCACAGTAAATACTGAGCTAAATAAAGCCCATCTTTGGCTAACTGCCAACAAACTCACCCTTAACATTGACAAAACTTTCTATATTCTGTTTGGCAATAAATCCTCTAGTCATATAAATCTCAAAATAAACAATACCCAAATTTGTAACAAATTAGATGGCAAATTCCTTGGCATTCTCATTGACCACAAGCTGAATTTCCAGGGACACATTCTAAATATATCAAAAAAAGTTTCAAAAACTGTGGGCATTCTTTCTAAGATCAGATATTATGTACCACGCCCTGCCCTGGTGACTCTCTATTACTCCCTTATCTATCCTTATCTCAACTATGGTATTTGTGCTTGGGGTTCTACTACCCAAAATCACTTACGTCCTCTAATTACCCAACACAAAGCTGCTATTAGAACAATATCCAACTCTGGCCCCAGACATCACTCGGTACCCCTACTCAAATCTCTGAATATGTTAGATATTAAGTCACTGCACATTCTCTCAAGTGTATTATACATATATAAAACGCTAAACTATAATGCCAATCCTGATCTTAAAAGCTTCATAGAAGGTTGTAACAGAACCCATGAGCACCACACCAGAAATAAATACAGTTTTGATATTCCTAGAGTACGTCTTAATCAAACTAGAAATGCTCTGCAAATCAAGGGGCCCAGAATGTGGAATGACCTTCCCAACCATGTTAAAGACTGTACCTCTCTCAACCAGTTTAAGATAAAAACTAAACACTACCTAATAAATTCCCTGTAATCTACCTCACTCCTCTATTGTCAACCCATGTCTGTTATTTTCTTTTTTTTTTTAATCATCACTGTTTGTCAACCTATTGTATTTGTGCTGCTTTTTCAGTCATGTTCCCCCTTTTTTTATCTTTATTTGTATTTGTTCTCAACACTTTTTATTCTTTATGCTCAATTAGTATTAAGTTCTAGATATTAATGTTTTTCTTGCCCGAAACGCATTGCGTAATAGTGGCTTTAGGCATTGTATGTACTAGCTCTATCTATATATCAATCCATTAATGTAACATCACTTGTATGTATATACCTTACCTGAATAAACATCTGAATCTGAACATCTGAATCTAGTAAATCATGAACTCAAATAAGACCATACATGCACGATGTAACTAATACACGCATCCTCAGCATTAACAAGACGTACTATATATTATCTGGAAACATCTGCCAGCAAATAGGTTCAAGAATTTGCAACAAAACTGTGAGCAGAACAGAGGATAAATTACAAGGTCTACACACACAGGCAACAAATTGAACTTCAACTGCCATGCATAATGTACCTAACTCTACACTTATTATACTATATCATTCATTCATCTTTCAGCGTTGTGCTTCAAAGAAAATTCGTCAGTAAAGCACTTGTTCCGGAAGTGTTCGAACGTCAACAGTTGGGAGTCATGTGTAAACCGTTTTTCATTCATAAATATCTGGGGGTTTGGCGGGTGCATGGAATCACTTTTGGGTCTGTTTGGAGGACGGGCTGCATCTTCCACCAACGGTACGTATGTAATTACGGTTCAAAACTATCTCAAACCCGTAATTACTTAACATAAACCAGCAATAAGAACCTTGACGAACTCCTACCCTAAGCATGTATTGTCCTTTAAACCGTTACATATTCTTGAATAAAACAACTCGGTCAGTTTAGAAAGCAGGGAAACCACTATAGCTGAATACTTAAATTTATTGTAGGAATTACTGTCACAAATATTCTGAAGGCTTGTTGACAATCTAAAATTTTGTTGAAGCCATATATCACTGTTGCATAAAGGACTCCTGGTTCAACCTTGACGACAAATGTTGCTCAAAACGCTATGCATACTAGTGTCTTTAGGTATTGTATGTACTAGCTCTATCTATAAATCAATCAGAATGTTTGTAACCGCATCTATGTATGTACTTTTCCTAAATAAAATATTAATTATTATTATTATTATTACAAGCGGACGTCTGGATACCTGCTCCGCATGAGAGCCGCCAGATCACGTTCTGTTTTCGCGATTTGGATTTGATACTGCCGTTTGGCATCCCCATTGACCGGTCCGGTTGTACGACGTCTGGCACACATCACTTTGGGTCACGGGATTGTTGCTAGATTTTTTTTGACGTGTTCTGGCTGGTTCTCCCGGCGGGGTGACGGTGTCCGGTGCCGGGGGTTGGCAGGTCTTGGTGGGCTCCTGGTGTGCCCTCAGCCGTGGTGGGCCGCCGGCTTCTGCTCTGCCAGGGGGCACTGGATGACTTTTGCGTTTTAGCTGGGGGCCGAGTTTTGGTTTTGCTACCCAGTGTTCTTTGTGTGGGGCGAGGCCGGTGCTTATCACCCTGAGGGACTCCTGGGGCTCCCCAATCAGCTGCCTGTCTGCGTTTCTTTGCCGCGAGGCATATTAGTTTCCAGTGATTGGCGTCACTTGTTTCGCGATTTGGCTTGGCGTTTAATCTTTCCGGGCTTCGCGATTAACTCTTAACTGGTACGCCGGGGCGCATCCGATCCCACGATTGTCGTCGCCCCTAAATCAACAGCAACAACAACTGTTGCATAAATTGTGTTTTGAAAGTTTTATTCTGGTTATTATTTATTATACGCTGAATAATTTGTATTCATATTAATGGCTCATAATTTGTTATTTGACGTGTGACTTTATTTCATTGACATGCAATGTTTTATGAAGTCATGTTGTTTTTAGTCTTTGCAAGTCTTATTTCAGTGATAATCATTTGAACGTTATTCCTCGGTACTGTGCCCACTGGGATCGTCTAAATTGAATGCTAGGTTATGCAACTGAGTGGCTTCATTCAAATTATTGTCTAGAGATTTTTAAGTTTTTGTCTAAAATGTATTTGTTTTCACCTGTTGCACACCTTTTGCAGCCCCCAGTCAGATTTGTAAGGATTTGCATAAACTTGTTGCAACTAAAACGTCTATTCTAATAAAATCTGACTAAATAATGGATCAAACTCATGATGCTGGTTCGTATTAACTGTCCTGCTCTAAAGGTTTTCTCATAACCTATCCTGTCTATATAAAGATCCTGCCACCTGGTGGTTGCTGGGGATATTGATCGGGCATGCCATTAGAAAAGTAGGGCTTTCATTTAGATAATGAGCCTTTTCGATCATTGTGTCCCATGCATCGGTATGAATAAAATAGGCTCGTTTAAGATTGTCCCACGTTTGGTATATTAACTTGCCCTGACTGTGTAAGTGTCCCTGGGAACAGCATAACCTTCAACATTCGAAGTCATATATATCTGTAACAAATCAAATGGGAAAAAATTGCATGTGGCGATTGTAGCAGTGTAAGGGTTAAAACACCTATATATTAATAATTTCATCTCCGATACTGCATGCAATAAATAAGCACGTCACAGGCAGTTAACATAAAAAGCTGTAGATATTGTCATGCCTTATAATGTATTGTGCATAAATGGCAAAATAAGGAAGAAAATAAGTGCAGCTTGGACAAACTTATGCGTTTACAGAAATCGGGGGTTAGCTTACAAGGCTTACCCTCTTGTGGTTCTCTGGTAGTTGGAGGTAACTTTCATTGTCGAACCGGAACTGACTCTGCAAGAGAGAGAGAGAGAGACCATCACCCATGCTGTTGGCCTAAACAGGTAGAAAGGACACCACAGCCAGAGAGAAAGGACAGGATTCGAAAATCAGAATCCTATATTTAAAAGGAAAAGGATGAAAGTTAAAGCATGTTAAAACCCATCACAGTAAATCAGATTAGTTGTTTATTAATTCATTAAATTAATGCCTAGTTAATACAGCGTAAGAGAATGATTATTACACTAAAGGGAATGATTATTACACTAGTTACAGCAAAAATTAGGGAGAAGAATGGTGTTAGTAAATAAATAGTCAAAATTATCCATCAAATCAGAGAATAAGCCGCCATAACGTGCCTGAAATAAATAACCCAACCCACACATATGAAATATAAGTGGCGATCTTTCTGGACCCTTATCCAGTGATCAGTTACGACCTGAGAAGGGTCCAGGACAGACCGAAAAGTTGTCATTTTCATTTAATTTCCTGAGGGTTGGCCTATGTAACTAAAAAATTAATGTAAATAAAACACAAGTTAATGTGACGCATTGCAGTATTTCGTATATACCAATTCCTATCATCCAAAGCAAATTGACTTTCTAATTCATGGATGCAACAATAATATTTTTTTTTTGCTTTCTCATTGTCGGAGACAGTAAGCCTGTCTCTCATATTATATTATATTATATATATATAATGTTGTACCTAGTAGTCAGAAAGCAGTTCTTGGCCTACTATGCATGGCCCAATTTGCCTAATAAGCCAAGTTTTCCGTAATTTTAATATTTTTCATTTTTTTTCTCATGAAATGATAAAGCTATTCATTTAATTTTGTATGAGCAAATTTTTTTTAATTTGAGTTAAAACTAACGTAGATATATGACCGAACCTAACCTATCTTAATTTAACCTAAACTAACATAACTAAATCAATAATTTATGTTCTTAATATAATAATAATAATAATAATAATAATAATAATAATAATAATAATAATAATTAAAATAAACCAATACGAAACAATTTACTGAAAATAAAGAAAATCACTCGGCCTATTAGACAAATCGGGCCTTGCATAGTTGGCCGAGAAGGGCGTTCTGGCACTTACATAGAGGTACGACACACACACACACACATATATATATATATATATATATATATATATATATATATATATATATATATATATATATATATATATATATATAACATACATCATACTCATACTCGTTTTGGGCGAGGTAATATGGTACAAAAGTTTTGGGTGAGGTGACAAAGCTATGACAGAACACGAATCAATGGGTATGAAAACATAAGAATGGAAGTAACTGCAGAAGGTCTATTGGCCCATACTTTCTCTTGCTGCTTCTGTGTTAGCTCGGGGTCTTTCAGTGGGTTCAAGTCTTCAAGCCGTCCTTAATACGTAGTAATGTTTCCACAGATACAACGAACCCATTAAAAATACGACGTATTAAAACAAAATCAAGCACTGTAATATTGCCATTTTGTATGCATCGTCCTCGAGAGCTTAGGTGAATTGCTTGGGTTTGTACGTTTTTGGTTAGACAAAACTATTGTATTTTTTACGAAATGGCAAACGCAGAGAACAAGTTGATTTATCATAAATAGCTTCACTAGCCAGTATTTTTGTTTATAGTTTCTGAATTGAAATAAAGGTGTTACCGGCCTCTTTGCCTTCTTTTTTTTTATTATTTTCTACCACAAACGTGGCTACACATTTACAATGCTAACCAGCATATATACATTTTCTTCTGTCCTCCATGGACAGGGTTAGAGATGTGTTAAACATATAGTTCAAGGGTTTATTGAACAATCAACTACAGAAGGTGATTCGGTGCTTTTAAAATGCTAAGCTAACCTACATACGTAAATACATAGATACACAGATTTACGTCTGCCCTACATAGAGTGTTCGATGTGTCTCTTTGCCTACTGGTATATCATTTCCTGCAGTGTCTGCTCACTATGCGTATGCTGGTGTGAGTTGCGTACACTGTTATCTCACTGTGTGTTACGCCATAAAGTGAGCTGAAGTAATAATTAAACACAAACTCCGAGTTTTGTTTTATTTAAACGGCTTGATTTTCTAATTTAAAATTAAACTTAAAAATTGTGAAAAACCAATTTCCATATCTGTTGAAACACGTGATCAAGATGCCTTTAATTTTCCTAATGTGCATTACATTCACCTATTAGTTTTCAGGAATCCGTAACGCGATTTTTACGTCCAAGCCTACTAAAATATCAAAAAGCAAATCAAATAACAAATTAGCCTAGTGTAAAGAAAACGCTTCATTATATTACCATTCCTGTGCGGATAGTAAGTCATAATAATATAGCTGAAAATTAGACACCCAGCCCACAAATCTGAAACTAAAATAAAATTAAATTAGTACTGTATGTCAACACTAAAATGCGTTTAAGTAAAGCCATATTTGCCGTGGTTACTCTGGAATACGAGGGCGTCACTGTCCTATGATCGTGAACACCTCGCTAGCCTTCAACTCTGCCACCTCCACAACAAAATAATAAACGCACCGCTGAGAATTTATTAAGCTATTGTTTTCACAGCCGTGACGCACTGAACCCGATTTTCACCCGGCAGGGGACACACACACACACACACACACACACACACACACACACACACACACACACACACACACACACACACACACACACACACACACACACCTTTCACCAAATCCACCAAACGCGTCATATTGTTCTAAAAACTGTCTTGAGGCTTAGCCGTTACTAAAATGCCGCCAAGAATGACATAACCTCACCACGAGGCGGAACAATGCACAGCAACCACATTCCGTTTTCCTAAATAAAATACGCCAAACATGAACAAATAATAATTGCACTAAATATATAATCAATGATTAATTATCTTTACAAGAGACAATTAATTGAGGAATCCAATTGTAAGCTAAATGTTACTTAATTTATGCCAGTAATGTACGTTTCGATTATATTACGGTACATCTGTTTAGTCCAGCCACTCTTGTAATGATTTGTGTAAGTTGTTACAAATAAAATTTCTATTGTTAATAACTAGAATTCTATATTAACACAAGTGTCCAGAACGACTGGGTGAGCAGTAGCGTACCTAGTGTTCCCACACAGCTGTTCATATTAGAGCCTAGCAACAACACACTTTGCTCGGTGAAATGCTGTAATAAGTGCTGCAATTCTCAATTGTAATTTACAATGAAAGTTGAAGTGGTGAGAACAATCACGACCAGGTTAAAATATGTTAATTATAAATTGAAAACACACCTTTAATTGAATTACAGTATATATATATATATATATATATATATTATATATATATATATATATATTATATATATATATATATATATATATATATATATATATATATATATATATAATTTATTTATTTATTTATTTATTTTGTTCGTGAAACATTGAATTTAAAAAAAATCTGACATTCCCATCAAGTCACTTCCATTGTTCGATATTATGTTTGTTTCTTTATAACTACTTAGGTGAAGGGCGTTATATAAACCCACACCTTTCTACTGTACTCCTTGAAAGTGTGTTGAATCACATAGTTTTATTCTATGTATACGCGCACGCGCGCGCACACACACACACATTGTTGATTGACGGTTGAGAGGCGGGACCAAAGAGCCAGAGCTCAACCCCCGCAAGCACAATTAGGTGGGTACAATTAGGTAATTACACAGGATGGAATATTTAACACGGGTGGAACACGCACAAGGGGACACAGGTGGAAACTGAGTGCCCAAATGAGCCACAGAGACATTAGAAAGAACTTTTTCAGAGTCAGAGTAGTTAGTAAATGGAATTCATTAGGAAGTGATGTGGTGGAGGCTGACTCCATACACAGTTTCAAATGTAGATATGATAGAGCCAAGAAGGCTCAGGAACTTGTACACCAGTTGAGTGACGGTTGAGAGGCGGGACCAAACAGCCAAAGCTCAACCCCCGCAAGCACAGCTAGGCGAGTACACACACACACACACACACACACACACACACACACACACACACACACACACACACACACACACACACAAACACACACACACACACACACACACACACACACACACGCTACCAGGGGCGCTGGTAGTTGGGTAGACAGCGCGAGGGACTCGTAATCCTGTGGCCCGAGTTCGATTCTCAGCGCCGACGAGGAACAATAGGCAGAGTTTCTTTCACTCTGATGCACCTGTTACCTAGCAGTAAATAGGTACCAGGGATTTAGACAGCTGTTACGGGCTGCTTCCTGGAGGGGGAGGGGAGGTGTATGTGTACTCACGTATTTGTGCTTGCGGGGGTTGAGCCCGCAAGCACAAATCTCTTCAATCATCTCTTCAATCAAATCTCTTCAATCAAATCTCACAAATCATCTCTTTCGGCCCGCCTCTTAACTGTCAATCAACTGTTACTAACTACTATTTTTTTCCACACACACACCACAGTGTGTGTGTGTGTGTGTGAGAGAGAGAGAGAGAGAGAGAGAGAGAGAGAGAGAGAGAGAGAGAGAGAGAGAGAGAGAGAGAGAGAGAGAGAGAGAGAGAGAGAGAGAGAGAGGGGGGAGGGGGGTAAGTCGCATGTCATAAATCACCAAGAACTCTAAATGATGACCCGACCAGCATATATATATATTTGTAATCTATCATAAAATATTGTCATCACAGTAAGTGGCGAGGTTTTCCCCTCCCACACTTGATCCATCATGACGCCTTCTCATCTCACCACAAGATCTAACACACTCTTACTTGCACGCTTATCAAGTCCTCCCCCATTATAATTAATTACATAAAAATAATAATAATAATAATTATTATTATTATGTAATAAATAATAATAATTATAATAGTAATACCTAATAATACTAATAATAAAATAACTAATAATAATAATAATTATTATTATTTTTATTATTACAATATGTAATGCACTGTTATACACTGTTTATATATTATAATATGTAAATACTGTAATAATTTGGTTACATTATTATAATGAACCATGGTGATCACTGTACTCACCTAGTTATACTCACCAAGTTGTGCTTGCAGGAGTTGAGCTCTGGCTCTTTGGTTCCGCCTCTCAACTGTCAGTCAACTGATATACAGATTCCTGAGCCTACTGGGCGCTATCATATCTACACTTGAAACTATGTATGGAGCCAGCCTCCACCACATCACTGCCTAATGCATTCCACCTGTTAACTACTCTGACACTGGAAAAGTTCTTTCTAACTGTGCAGATGGTGACGTGCACCACCTGCACAGTTCACCATCTTCTGGGGTGAACGTCTCGCCAGCTGCCGGCGTGTATAAACACCAAACAATGGATATCTGAGCGTTTTCCCAAATTGTCGTAAAAAGCCAAAAATCTGATCAAGATTTTGTAGCTGGTTATTCTATATTTTCACGCTTCCGTTACTGAGCAAACATCTGCACCACACTGGTGTTATTTGTACAGCTTCCTTGACACCGTCTGCAGACGGAGAAAGTCAGGAGAATTTGTTTCCTAAACCTCACAGGAATTAACATTATTTACTGCAGCGTTTCCTACGTGTTTTTTTTTTTTTAAGTTTTGCCCCGAGGGGCGAGTTTGTTGGGCAGCATCACCCATCCTGTGAGTGAACACACCGCCATAGTGACAGTATTGGGCAGCATCACTCATCCTGTGAGTGAACACACCGCCATAGTGACAGTATTGGGCAGCATCACCCATCCTGTGAGTGAACACACCGCCATAGTGACAGTATTGGGCAGCGTCACTCATCCTGTGAGTGAACACACCGCCATAGTGACAGTATTGGGCAGCATCACCCATCCTGTGAGTGGACACACCGCCATAGTGACAGTATTGGGCAGCGCCACTCATCCTGTGAGTGAACACACCGCCATAGTGACAGTATTGGGCAGCGCCACTCATCCTGTGAGTGAACACACCGCCATAGTGACAGTATTGGGCAGCGCCACTCATCCTGTGAGTGAACACACCGCCATAGTGACAGTATTGGGCAGCGCCACTCATCCTGTGAGTGAACACACCGCCATAGTGACAGTATTGGGCAGCGCCACTCATCCTGTGAGTGAACACACCGCCATAGTGACAGTATTGGGCAGCGCCACTCATCCTGTGAGTGAACACACCGCCATAGTGACAGTATTGGGCAGCGCCACTCATCCTGTGAGTGAACACACCGCCATAGTGACAGTATTGGGCAGCATCACCCATCCTGTGAGTGAACACACCGCCATAGTGACAGTATTGGGCAGCAACACCCATCCTGTGAGTGAACACACCGCCATAGCAACATGTACAACACCCCCCAATAGGAAGAAAACCCGCTGGGTTGTTCATCCTGTCGTTTTTTAAATATTTGTGTATTATAAATCTGGAAGACATTCTTAAAATACAAGTCCTATGATAATGGCTTCAAGCACCATTAAATCACATAAACGTAGTATATCCATTCATTGTATGAAGCCACTCGCACAATGAATCATTTAAAAGCACTAGGATATGTACTATACTATGAAACTTAAGATAGGACTGTGCCATTCAGAAACTATTGTGATTAAATGCGCAGGAGGAGATTAAAAAGTTACTGAAATTTGTGCAATAGTGTCTATCTCTCAACAAAACTACCAAAACTTAAATATACGGGAAATATAAACATCTCATAGAAAACCATACTTAAAATAGTTATAATTTCATGACCTATAATAGTCCTATAAAATATTTTAGCAGCTACTTTCTATAATTTATAATATTTACTCATGTCGTTATTTCCATATAATTAATATAATTGTTAATACTATTATTACTGTATATATGTATTTGGTGATTGATGTATCGGTTTCGTTATTGTAATTACATTATTACTGCCGGGACTTTTATCTATATAATATTGTGTGGACTATTGCCCTGACTTGGACAGCTCACCAATATTCTGTGGGCGTGAGGAGACGTGTAGCTCCGAGGCCACTACGTACCAATACAAGTGTGTCAACTAACAAGAAACAAGGACAGCCCTGCTCCTGTGCCAGGGAAGTTCACTACGGGCTCACCATAGCCCGTGCTACTTGGGAACTTTTTGTTCCCCTTAGCTGAATCTATAACAACAATAGAAACAAGCAAACTAAAGCCGATGGCCAGAAGTTAGCATTACAGTGCTGACTAATTGACTAATGCGTCGCATATTAACGGAATTGTTGATTCCGTTAAAAATGCGACGTATTGAGAGAACGGGGCTCTGGGGGAGTGGGGGGGGGGGGGGTTACAGCTGCAGGTTTGGTAATTGTGTCAATGACGCCGTCAAACTCAGGCTACCGCGAATCACACTTGTGTACACACCTGGTGTAGTTAGGCTGGTGTATGTGTGGGGGGGGGGGATGGGAGTGTATTTATTTACTATTTGTACCTGCAGGATCGAGCTCTTACACTCTACCATTTTAAGCGTTTGATGTACTTACTCAAAACCTAATTTTCTCTATCATATCTATTACATATATTTCTTTCTCTGTCACCCACTCACTCATACACGGGGCCTCGCGGCTGAGTTGACAGCGCTCAGGGACCGTAGTTCTAAGGGCCCCCGGTTAGATTTCTGGGCGAGGAGGAGAGAAATGGGTTGATTTTTTCTCCCGATGGGCCTGTTCACCTTGCAGTAAACAGATAGCTGGGCGTTAGACAGCTGCTATGGCCTGCTTCCCATGTGCTGGATATATGTGTGTGTGTGTGTGTGTGTGTGTGTGTGTGTGTGTGTGTGTGTGTGTGTGTGTGTGTGTGTGTGTGTGTGTGTGTGTGTACTCGCCTACTTGTACTTGCGGAGATTGAGCTCTGCTCTTTGGTCCCGCCTCTCAACTGTCAATCAACTGTGCACAACTGGCGTTCAATAATATTTTATGTTATGGCAGCGTCACGTATCTCTAAATCTGCTAACACTTGAGAATCCTCTATTTCAACCTTCAGTAAGGTTAGATGGAGAATAATGCAACTGATATTTGGATTTCGACATAACTGATTTGCACAATTTATTGCAATATGTAAATGTCCTAAGTTTGATTAGTGAAATTCTATGATGCAGTTCCGTAGAATTTCCTGTTGTTCCTTGGTTGCTCTCGTGGATTTTTTTAGCTTCACCTAGTTAGCTTTTTTGCCACACTGTACTCCACTTCATATAGTCTAGGGTAGCTGTACAAATGCAGATGTACCTCATGTATTAATAAAAAAAACTCTCGTCTTGAGAATATTCTCATTATGCATCCATACTTTGCCAGTGCAGGCTAATGATCACATGCCTCTATATGACTAACCATCCTGTGTGATGGGGACTTTTAGCATCACGTAACTAGTACTTGACACACACTGTACTCCCCCTTCATATAGTCTAGAGTAGCTAGTTCATAACACCCCCTGTACTTCCCTTAATTACCTTACCTTACCTCATACCTGGAGAGGGTTCTGAGAGTTCGTCTACTCCCCGCGCAGACTCCTACACAAAATTATTGAATGTTCAATCATTAGACCCTTCAGACCTGCCGATATGAAGCACCTGGAGCTTAGTAATGATTTTATTCACACTTGTGTTTTTAAGATACCCTCCTCATAATGCACCAAAGTGTTCCAGTACTGATCACATGCTCCTGTATAACTAATCCTTCTTCCAGGTGGGGATCTTAAGTACCTCGATGCAAACTATCTAACTCTTCACATAGTATAGAATAGATACATAAATATTGATGAACCAATTTAGATTTTATTTTTTAAAGTGGGAAAGAAATGTATTTTCCAGTCCTGGCTCATGACTGAGCAATGAATATCCGGTCATTCCAGTTTAACTTATGTTAATTCCGCTATTTTAATAGCATTAGTGGGGTCCAGTATTATTTAATTGAGCATACATAAATATATAAGCTCTTAAACACTACATATTGTAGTGTACATACATATACTACATACACTACTACTATATACATACATACACTACACTTAAACAACACATTACATTTGTTTTACTGTTTACTTATTTGTTAAGAACAATTATAATATATATATATATATATATATGTCGTACCTAGTAGCCAGAACGCTCTTCTCTGCCTACTATGCAAGGCCCGATTTGCCTAATAAGCCAAGTTTTCACGAATTAATGGTTTTTCGACTACCTAACCTAACCTAACCTAACTTTTTCCACGACCTAACCTAACCTATAAAGATAGGTTAGGTTAGGTTAGGTAGGGTTGGTTAGGTTCGGTCATATATCTACGTTAATTTTAACTCCAATAAAAAAAATTGTCCTCATATATAATGAAATGGGTAGCTTTATCATTTCATAAGAAAAAAATAGAGAAAATTTATTAATTCATGAAAACTTGGCTTATTAGGCAAATCGGGCCTTGCATAGTAGGCTGAGAAGTGCGTTCTGGCTACTAGGTACGACATATATACATATATATATATATATGCGAACAAGCCTGAATGGTCCCCAGGACAATATGCAACTGAAAACTCACACCCCAGAAGTGACTCGAACCCATACTCCCAGAAGCAACGCAACTGGTATGTACAAGACGCCTTAATCCACTTGACCATCACGACCGGACATAATGAGGTGATAGCCGAGGCTATTTGAACCACCCCACCGCCGGCACTCGGATGGTAATCTTGAGCATAGCATTTTACCAAATCACTTCATTCTTTGGGGCACACGTGAGGAACACAAATGCGAACAAGCCTGAATGGTCCCCAGGACAATATGCAACTGAAAACTCACACCCCAGAAGTGACTCGAACCCATACTCCCAGAAGCAACGCAACTGGTATGTACAAGACGCCTTAATCCACTTGACCATCACGACCGGACATAATGAGGTGATAGCCGAGGCTATTTGAACCACCCCACCGCCGGCACTCGGATGGTAATCTTGGGCATAGCATTTTACCAAATCACTTCATTCTTTGGGGCACACGTGAGGAACACAAATGCGAACAAGCCTGAATGGTCCCCAGGACAATATGCAACTGAGTATGGGTTCGAGTCACTTCTGGGGTGTGAGTTTTCAGTTATATATATATATATATATATATATATATATATATATATATATATATATACACTTGCATAAACCACAAGTCAATTGTATTAGGAACACTCTTCCTGGTGAAAGGGCTCGAACCTTAGACTTCTGAAGCACAGGGCTCGGAACTCTTTGAGGATTTTTTAGCACCACGTAGCTAGCTTTTTGACACACTGTACATATAGTCTTCATATAGTCTAGGGCAGCTGCACAAATGCAGATGTATCTAATTAATAAAAAAAACTCTTTGAAACTTTGACGGTTTTGACTTCCACCGCTTTGTGGAGTGTGTATATACTCACCTAATTGTACTAGTGAGAGTGTAAAGTGAGCACACACACACACACACACACATCCCCAGGAAGCAGCACGTAGCAGCTGTCTAACTCCCAGGTACCTATTTACTGCTAGGCGAACAGGGCATTCAGGGTGAAAGAAACTCAGCCCATTTATTTCTGCATCCGCCGGGAATCGAACCTGGTCATTAGGACTACGATCCCCCAGGGAGGGGTTTCAGCCGTGAGGCCCTCTTGGGGAGTTTGTTTACAAATTTTAAACATATAATTCACATTTTAATAATGGTTTATTTGAGCATGTAATTGAGTGGGGCTGGATTGAGTTTCACTGTATACGTTTTTTTTTTTAGGGACGGGAGAGCGGGAGAGGTAGAAGGTGAAGGGGTAGAAGCGAAGGAAAACTTGTGTAAGTATAGAATGTAGTACGAGTTATGTTAGGAGGCGTGTACCTTGGTAATCCCAGTATAAAAATAATCTTGGTACCCAGGCGAGTAATCAGGTGATACCTTGCTGACAAGATGTGTGTGTTTTCAGCTAAGCTTGATCGCTTTAGCAAGAGCTAGAAATGCATATGGTTAGTCACACAGGACAAATGGGGGGGGGGAACCTTTGTCAAGCCCCCCCCCCCCCTTCCTGTCCTCATCGATGCCACTAGAGAGAGTGGCCCTCATGTAAATTTAGGTATTTTAAAATACATGGATATCCATTGATCCCGGGTCGGATGGATTGAGTAATGTGGGTTAGGTTGGGGAGGGGGTGGGCCGGGGTGGATTAGAGTGTGATATGCTCGGGGTGTGGTCGGAAGTGGTTGGTGCTGGGGTTGAATTCACAGGTGCCTGGAAGTGACAGGGTCGTGGCACTTTCACCTGGTGTTGGTACGTGTGTGGCCCAAGAAACACGTCCCTAACCTGTATATCAAAGGTAACCATCCACCTCTCACAACCCTACAAGACCAACTGTAAACACAGCCTTGTGTGTGAGCGCTCCCTATAACAAAGACAACAATGGCTTATGAAATGGCCAATAATTGACTTTACTCTCACTGCGTAAACCTACTCGGCAGCTGGTTAATAACAATAGCCCCTGGTGCTTGGTCAACGCCCCAACAGCCACCCGAGGCCATCACACCTGTGGCGCCCTGTGGAAGGGTGTAGGTGGGTGAGCGGAGTGGTGGATGGGAGAGACACCCACCATCTCGTGACGACATGTTTGTTTACATTCGCTCAGCTGATCGACTGCCACCCAGACGGCCCACGCACGCCTGGCTCCACCCACGTCACGCTCACTGTTTGGTAATACCTTTTATGACTTGTGTAACATGCGGCCGCGTGCACACCTGAACGCTACGAACCTTGTACTAAAGCTTCCCATTATTTGGTAATCTTAAACTCCGAAACGCACAAAAATAATTTTAGGGGTTTCACTCACGTTTTCTAAGAAAGGGGGGTAACCTAACATGAATCTAACACTAACACCACAACACCAGCAAGTATTCTAATGTTGTTGTTGATTTAAGGGCGACGACAGTCACAGGATCGTATACGTCAAAGTACTTCAGTGTATCACCATGAAAAGTCATAGAGAGAGAGCGGAAGGTCGGCGGTTAAGAGCACACACTTTTACATAATAACTGTTATTTACTGACAGTAAAAGTGATGGCTCAAGCCGTCCACCTGCATGCAGATCACGCGCCCTTGATGTAATATCAGTATCCATCGTCTAAAAGGAGAATTCTGACAAGGGACAGGGTACTGACAGATAGAGGATACTGACAGACTACAATGAGTACCGTCTTGGTCTTGAGAGGTATCATAAACTATATTTTCAACCTCTTATAAATAATGAGGCAAGATTAGCCGCTTAGTAGGTAACCTTTGACTTACCTATGTCCTAGTTCGAGAGTTACTTTACCTGTACAAACAACTGACATATACGGTTTCAGGATATCATTATGTCAAGGAAAATGAGGAAAACTATCTGAAATGTAAAGATATCAAAGAAGATAACACACAACACAACTCCTGTGGGGAGGTGGACAGTGTCCTCGCACCCGCTCGTCTGGAAAGCGACAACGATCCGGGTTCGAACCCTAGACGGTGAACATGTAACATAACACACTTAACACACTTATACCGAACACGATCAAATAATGTAATCCTTCCTGAATGAAATACAGAACTAAGACATTGCTGTGTGTGTGTGTGTGTGTGTGTGTGTGTGTGTGTGTGTGTGTGTGTGTGTGTGTGTGTGTACTCACCTAATTGTGCTTGCGGGGGTTGAGCTCTGGCTCTTTGGTCCCGCCTCTCAGCCGTCAATCAACAGGTGGAGTGTGTGTGTGTGTGTGTGTGTGTGTGTGTGTGTGTGTGTGTGTGCGCGCGCGCGCGTGTGTGTGCGTGTGTATGTATTCACCTATTTGTGCCTACAGGATCGATATTTAGCTTTAGAGATCTCTAAAGAGATCTAGCCCAAGCACACTAATGAAATCGTTGTAAAAACACGATAAATAATAATAATAATAATAATAATAATAATAATAATAATAATAATTTTATTCATACAAAATATATAAGAACATATTACAGGGGCTTTAACATGCGAAGTATTTCGTGCATAACTTAACATTCATTAGTTAATTGTTTATGTTATTTCTAAACAGTAATAATTTTAACATAATAATTAGTCATTCAAGCGTAATTTCAGTTTCTGATTTTTATTAAAAGAAAATAAGGAAAAGTCTGAGAATATGTAAATCTTGATCATAAGCAACACCATCTTAGGTAAAAAAAATACCAAATAACAAAAACTAAATATAATTAAATCTAATAATTGATATTTAAGCATAAATATAAAATAACGAAGTCTTGTTTAATAATTGGGCCTAGTTGATGTTAAATTGGGTAACGTTAAGTTAATTATATATTAAATTATATATTAATAACTAATATTAATGTCATTTTATTATATAATTATATTTTTATAGAAATGCTAACAAATGAGAAAAAAAATCGAGCGTTTGATAGGCCCCTTCAGACTTCTAGGCCTAAGTTGTCGCTCCTTTGCCTCATGTCAACTCGGAATTTGCCTGCAATAGCAAATCAGGGCATAAAATAGCCGCAGTCTGAGTGGCAACACTGCTGGAATGCAACATTCAGAATATCACTGCTGCATATGGCGAATCTAACTTAATTCAAATAGATGCAAAGTCATGGATTGTGGGAAAGGTAATATAGCTTTCTCTTTCAAAACATAATGTAGCCCAACAACTCACCAAGAACAATAACCATGGTACAATTATCCTCAGGGGGAGAGGGAGCCGGTCGGCCGAGCGGACAGCATGCTGGACTTGTGATCCTGTGGTCCTGGGTTCGATCCCAGGCGCCGGCGAGAAACAAAGGGCAGAGTTTCTTTCACCCTATGCCCCTGTTACCTAGCAGTAAAATAGGTACCTGGGTGTTAGCCAGCTGTCACGGGCTGCTTCCTGGGGGTGGAGGCCTGGTCGAGGACCGGGCCGCGGGGACACTAAAAGCCCCGAAATCATCTCAAGATAATCTCAAGGGGCCTTAATCTTGCAAAAATTGCAATTCCAATTTCAAAATCCTTAAGAAACTAATATTCATTAACAGATTTGTGACTAATAGGTACGTAATATATATAATCGTAAACCTATATCGAGCCTTCGAGTACAGTGCGTTCTCTGTATTTGCCACTTCGTAAAAAATACAACTGTTTTGCCTATCTGGAAATGTACAAATCCAAGCAACCCACCGCACCTATCGAGGCCGATGCATGGAAAACGTCAATATTGCGATGCTTTCATTTTCCTAATACGTTGCATTTTTAACGGATCGGTCGATTGCGTAAAAAAATATGACGTATTTGGTGAGAGGACGGGCTGGAATCAAGGTCTGTATGGAGGAAGGTTCAAATCAAAATACAAACAAAAAAAAACAGAAAAGGTTTCCTTTACATAAGTTGCAAAAATAACAAGGTCACCAACAATGCTGCAACACTGGCCCCAAGAACGCACATGGGGAAAACAATGATGCAACCCCCACCCCTCTACCCCCCACTCCCCATGAGTTGAAACAACTTCAATAGATCATGCAAGGGTCCACAAACGACGTGACACAATACCACCAGAGTACGGCAGTGTAAAATTACATCGTGATAGTCGGTGTTTTTCCAGACATTATCTTGGTGGTACCTTGAAGGAGCGTTCAACACAAGAGCCCCTAACCTTCTCCAGTGAAGCACACGCTTCATTACCTTCACTCACCAATTACACATTATAACAAAGTTGTACCCAATGTGTTTACAAGGTTAAATTATATCAAATAACAATTTATTTGAATAAATTTGAAGTTATTATAAGCTGGAAATTATCAGATTAACCAGCCTGAAATATACTTTTTCATAACCCACCTGTTTTAATGTATATACTGTCTTTGTCAGTATACATGTGCTATATATATATATATATATATATATATATATATATATATATATATATATATATATATATATATATATATATATAATGTACCTAGTAGCCAGAACGCAGTACTCGGCCTGCTATGCAAAAGTCGATTTGGCTAATAAACCAAGTATTCCTGAATTTATATATTTTCTAATTTTTTTCTTATGAAATGATAGAGCTATCCATTTCATTGTGTATGAGGTCATTTTTTTTTAATTTGAGTTAAAACTAAGGTAGATATATGTCCTAACCTAACCTAGCTTAACCTAACCTAATCTAACTTAACTTCGTCAATAATTTTTGTTTTTAATATAACTTAATAATAATAATTAAAATAAACCAATTGGAAACAATTAGTTGCAAATAAAGAAAATCATTCGGCCTATTAGGCAAATCGGAACTTGCACAGTAGGCCGAGAAGTGCGTTCTGGCTACTAGGTACATGTATAATATATATTATATATATATATATATATATATATATATATATATATATATATATATATATATATATATATATATATATACACATGTCGTACCTAGTAGCCAGAACGCGCTTCTCAGCCTACTATGCAAGGCCCAATTTGCCTAATAAGCCAAGTTTTCACGAATTAATTGTTTTTCGACTACCTAACCTACCTAACCTAACCTAACCTAACTTTTTCGGCTACCTAACCTAACCTAACCAATAAAGATAGGTTAGGTTAGGTTAGGTAGGGTTGGTTAGGTTCGGTCATATATCTACATTAATTTTGACTCCAATAATTTTTTTTTTACCTCATACATAATGAAATGGGTAGCTTTATCATTTCATAAGAAAAAAATTAGAGGAAATATATTAAATCAGGAAAACTTGGCTTATTATGCAAATCGGGCCTTGCATAGTAGGCCGATAAGTGCATTCTGGCTACTAGGTACGACATATATATATATATATATATATATACTGTATATATATATATATACTGTATATATATATATATATATATATATATATATATATATATATATATATATATATATATATAATTGATGTAATTTAAATTTAACATTATTTTTTAATAATACATTATTGTATGATATTTTTGAGTATAGGTATGAGACAAAGAGGTGGACAGTAACCATGACGAAGTACTTTACATGTCAGTGAGGCAGAACCGATATTTCACACCTTATGGAGTTGTGACTGGCACTACCATGTTATTACTCTAATATATATTATATGCTCTTTTTTATTAATGGTATTGTTGCGAGAGAGAGAGAGAGAGAGAGAGAGAGAGAGAGAGAGAGAGAGAGAGAG